>NW_007247169.1:7501-95078 GCF_000164805.1 Carlito syrichta | reverse complement strand
CACGGGCAGTCAGGTTGAAGCCCACGAAAGGCACCTACCAATACCAAGTGTTCCCGTAACCATTAGGAGAAATTACCCAATCATGTAAAACCAAGTTTAAAGTTCTTTCCCCTCCTCTGTAATGGTGTATAAAAACTGCTTGCCATACTGGATCGGGGCTCTCGTCCCTGAAGCCACTGCCGGCTTCGTTCGTGAGCCCAAACTTGAGCCTGAATAAAGACCCTTGTGTGTTTGCATCAGAGCTGGTTCTTTGGTGGTCTCTCTGATTTTGAATTTTGAGTTTAACAGAACCACTGAGCAGGATATCAGTATGTCAAGAATATCTATATGTCTTAAGCAGCTTTAATTTGAATATTTCAATGTACTGTCTCCCCTTTATAAGAGTAGTTCTTACCAATATATATATCGGACTGGGCATAGTGGCCATGCCTGTAATCCCAGCACTTTGGAAGATTGAGGCAGGTGGGTTGCTTGAGCTCAGGAGTTTGAGATCAGCCTACACAACATAGAGAGACCTCATCTCTGTAAAATAGAACAAAACAAAAAAATTAGCCACAAATGATGTTTTGCACCTGTAGTCCCAGCTGCTCATGGGGCTGAGGTGGAAGGATCACCTGAGGTGAGGAGTCTGAGGCTGCAGTGAGCCTGAATTATGCTGCTACACTCCAGCCTGGGCTACGGAGTGATACTTTGTGAATCTGTTGAAAAATAAACATGGGGATACAAATGTTTTATGAACTCATTTAGCCTCTGAGGCACAAGGGATTCCTAGGTATTCATGGATTCCTGTCAACAATTAGGGGTCTAGGATTACAGGTTCTGAGATCTAGAGGAGAATAGCAAAAATAATACTAAAATACATTGAACAGGAATGACTTTATTTTGTCACCATTTATTTACTGAGTGCAATGGACCTATATATTCTTGAGAACTTAGATCAGGTTTTAACATTTTATAATAGTCCTGAGTTCCCAAACTGATGGATCTGACAAGATTTAGGAATAAGTGAAAACATGGGGAGTTATTTTCAGTTCAGTGTAGGAAGAAGAAGTTTATGAATTTTATCTTGAGACCCTTTGTGCTTGTCTTTTATTGTCCATCTTTGTAATTATATTTAATAAATTCTAAATACTTAGTAGTCTATGTTATTAGTCAAATAACATATTAAGTTTATATGAGACATTCACAATACCCCTCTGAGGTTATGGGAAACCTTGAGCAAAAGGGTGCTTAATTGTGTCTTTGACCAGGTCACTTAACCTCTCTGTGCCTCTCTGTTTCCTCACCTGTAGATAATAGTAGCTTATAGGTTTGGGGATCATTCAAGCTAAATATTTGTTAAGCATTTTGGCCAGTGCATGGCATATGCTAAACAGTCTATATTTTGACTATTGTTATTGTTACTATTACTACTACTCTAATTTCTTATGACAAGAGACTAGGGAAAAAGATGGCATTTGAACCATGAAGATATGTACTTGGAGTTCCTGCATTGTCATTTTCTTTGTGGTCTATAGCAAGTTACTAACCACTCTTCTTTTATATAGCTTGGAAGAAACTTTATATTTTTGTGAGGGCTAATGAGGAAACACATGATAAATAAAACTGTCTTATATATTCAACAAATATAAGCTTACATGTATTCTTATAAAGTTGCAAGTGTATTAATTTAAAATTATTTCTGATGCAAATATCCAAAACTGATTTCAGGTAACAAAATAAACTATTTAAAATGGTTGCTGGTCATGCTTAAGGTACTGTGAACACTCAGGCCTGTCTTTTTTCTTTTTTCTTTTTTTTTTGAGTTGGAGTCTCACTCTGTCGCCCAGACTGGGGTGCAGTGGCCACTCCCAGCCACCGCAGCCTCAACCTGCTGGGCTCCGGCGATCCTTCTGCCTCAGCCTTTCAAGTAGCCTGAATTACAGGCATGCGCTACCACGCCTGGCTGATTTTTTGATTTATTGTAGAGATGAGGTCTCGCTGCCCAGGCGGGTCTCGAACCCGCGGGCTTAGCCAATCCACTCACCTCAGCCTCCCAAAGGCGCGGGATTACAGGCTGAGCCACCGAGCCCGGCTTGTCTTTTTTCTTACTCCCCTTTCCTAATTTCTAAGAAACTGAATCTGAGTGATCCAGCTGGGCGGATGCCTACATCAATTCAATATTATGGCTCAAGAGAGAGCTAATAGTATAATTATGATCAGTTGAGGCTTAGCCCTCAGTGGGACTTTTCTCAGTGAAGAGAAAATCATCCTGATTTCAGAAGCTGTCCCAGATGGTGTCTAGGGTTCCCTTAGGTATCTAAACCAAAGTTCCCAGTGATCTTCATTTACCATATCCAAAATTCATGCCTGTTCTCATCTGATTATACATCACAAGAGCTTGGTTACATCTTCTTGAAACAATTTATACTCTAGACTTCTGCTAGTTGTCTGCCAAGCTTACTTGTAAGTATTTAGGATTTTTTTTTTTGCTGTCTCTTTTCTCTAAAGTTTGGAGTTCTTCTAGGTTAAATTCACTTCTCTATTCTCTCTCCATAGATAAGCTCCAACCCTATTCAATGCTGGCACCATTAAAATTTCTATTCCAAATTATTTATAATTTGTATGTCCAGTCCTAATGTTGCCTCTGAATTTCAAACTCACATATACAACTACTCATTTAACATCTCAAATGGAATGCCTAAGGTATTTTTAAACTTGTATCCTAGTCTCCTAAATCTTATCCTTTTCTATAATTCCTGACCATTCAACCAAGAAATCTGACAGTATTATAGGGCAGTGGATAAGCATAAAATCTCCGTAGGCATACCACCGAGTTTAACCCCTATCCCATACCTTGCTCACATTCTGGTCAGTTTAAACAGTAAGAATAGTTGATCTAGATAACATAGATGTTGAGTGGATGACACAAGTTAACTTTTATAAGAGCTTGGTACAGTGTCTTAAACATATGAAAGCCTCAGTAAATCTCAGCTACTTTGTTCTTCACTCATCTAACCCAATATATCAATAAATTATCTTGGTTTTCTCCTTCAATATCTAATGCTAATAATGTCACCAAAATTGTAATAACCTTTCTATTTTCTCATATGCGTCATTCTACTTCCAATTTTATTAAATTTATTCTTCACAGTTTTAAAGTGCTTAAAATCCCAGTGGTTTGCTACTTAGGATAAAAATGTGGGTACCTCCTATTAGTTTATAAGGTACAACATGTTCAGGCATCTGTTTAATCCCCAGCCTCATCACTTTGCCTTTGATAACTAATCTCCCAGCACACAGCTCTCTATTTCTTGAGCACAAACTTCCCTCTGTTCTGGAGTTTTTGGTGCCAACAGTTCCCTTATCCTGAAACTTTTATTTTCTAGATTATTTTTTTTCTTATCTAAAACATCACCTAGGCATTACCATGGCACCTGGTTTTAAGCATTCATTCATTCATTCATTCATTCACAGCACTCAGAACACCTATTTGTTACCTTGTTGAGTTGTCAATTTGTTTATTGTTTCTCTTCTTTCACTAGGATATCAGCCCCAGAAGAACAGACTCTTGTCTCTCTTGCTCACTGCAGTATCTCAATGCCTGGCACCGACAATGCAACCAATATTTGCTGAAATACTGAACGGAATCCCTTCAACTGCTTTGATTTGTTTATTGTATCCACTGCTCCATTACTGCCATTTCTTTGGATTCAAACCTCAACACCCTTGAACACCATCATTTCCCTCTTTTTTGTCTGATCTCCTGTCACCAGATGCATCCTCCTAGAACTAAAGATGATTTTGTCAGTCTCTGATCAGAAACTTTCTGTAACTTTTTATTGTCTACGAAATAAGTCTAAACTTCACCGTTTGACATCCAAACCCTTCAGCTTTATCTCATCACATATTCACTATATGAAAAGCTCCACATGAGCAAGGACCTTGGTTACCTTGTTCTTCTCTATACCAAATGTCCCAGACAATTAGCACCTGTATCCCTGGGAAATTTTTTTTTTAAAACTGGAAATGCTCCAAAATGGGAACTTTTTAGAAAGATAAATTCCTAGGTTCCACTCCAGGTCTAATAAAACAAAAACTTTGATATTAGGACCAAAAATTGTCCTTTAAAAGACCCTTCAGGTGATTCTGATATGCACTCAAATTTAAACACCACTGTATCATCATTTCATATTTCACTGCTTGGCACTTGAATATGAAGGAATGACTGTCCACTTTAAACTTACTAGACATTTCTTCTGTCTGCACAGAAGACCCTTGTTTCAAGCAGTGTAAGTGCCTACCCAAAAGTCATTTTCCTTTCTTCCTTCCTTCCTTCCTTCCTTCCTTCCTTCCTTCCTTCCTTCCTTCGTTTCTTCCTTCCTTTCCTTCCTTCCTTAACCTTTATTTTGTTCAGGTATTTCGTTGTTCCCTGCCTTGGGCTCCAAGGAAGGCAGAGCTTCTCCCAGCATAAGGTTCTGATTCTGATTTGACCACACCCCTCCTAAGGGTTCCATGCCCCTTGCTAATGATTAGATTGGTGCTGAGTATCCAGTCAGTTCTTTGGGATTGAGAGAATTCCTAACAGTGGTGACAAACTTCTTCTTCTTTTTTTAGGTGAAGACAGCTTTTATTGTGAAGACAGCTTTTATTTTGTGAACCATATTTTGCTATTTATTTGCATTGCCATGTGTTTTAACATTTGAAAAAATTATTCTTTAGAAATGAAAGTCTGGTTATGCAGCATTGTGGCCATAAAATTAGATAATTAGATGTTTATGAAGCTAATCAGCATATGATTTAATGATAAATTAGTAATTCCAAATATTTATTCTTAAGAATATAATGATTAAGAGGAGACAGAAATTTTTTTTTTTTATTTTTTAAATTGTTTTTTCCTCCATTTTTAGCAGTTCTCTTATCTTTCTGAGATGGGAATTTTTGATCAGTAAACAATGTGTGACCAGACATGCCGTACATGTCTGTAATCCCAGCATTTAGGGAGGCTGAGGCAGAAGGATTCTTGAGACCGAATGTTCAAGATAAGCCTAGGCAACATAGCCAAGCTTCCTCCCTCAAAATAATAAAATAAAATAAAATAAAAAAATAAAATAAAATAAAATAATAAAATAAAATAAAATAAATACATAAAAATAAAAAATTTGGCTGGGCGTCCCTGTAGTCCCAGCTACTCGGGAGGCTGAAGTGGAAGGGTAGCTGAGACCACAAGGTCGAGGTTGAGGTGAGCCATGATCTTGCCAGTGCGATCCAGGCTGGGCGAGTGAGACTCGGACTTGTAACAACAATGTGTGTGTGTGCGCAGTTACAAACTGAGAATTGGTTTTGCCGTCTTAGCTTTTGAAACGAGGAAGGGCGGGAAGTGGAGGAGGGGCGGAAAGGTTTCCCTTTTCCTTTAGCCCGCCTTTTAAAAGAAATTTACAAAAGGAAGGAACAAAGCAAATTATTAGAGAGCCGCAGCCATACCTCTCCACTACCCAATATGAGGACGGGATTAGAGACGGAAGAGTATGGGGCGGAGACCGGCAGCTGCAGAGAAACTGAGTACATTTTTACACAACGAGATACACAAACGTTACTATAGCCTCTTAAGGCACTAGAGTGACACAAAGTTACTGCCGAGTGATACAAAATAGGATCAGAGCTCCATGAAGTTCTGCCACCAGCTTTCTTACTACCTATGCAAGCTTTTTAAAAATGGATGTTCATCCCAGCTGCAAGAATTTCTAGAAACATCACATGCACGTGCAATTCTCCAGTTGTGAAAATGGTGAGTGGCTCTTAAAAAAGCCTTTGTGGACTGGTGTGAACCAGTCTATGTGTTAGATTTACTTGGAGGTGGTGTACTTGGTAACAGCCTTGGTGCGCGGACACGGCGTGCTTGGCCAGCTCCCCGGGCAGCAGCAGGCGCACGGCCGTCTGGATCTCCCTGGAGGTGATGGTTGAGCGCTTGTTGTAATGCGCCAAACGCGACGCCTCGCCCGCGATGCGCTCGAAGATGTTATTGACGAAGGAGTTCATGATGTCCATGGCCTTGGACGAGATACCGATGTCGGGGTGGACCTGCTTCAACGCCTTGTACACGTAAACGGAGTAGCTCTCCTTGCGGCTGCGCTTGCGCTTCTCGCTGTCCTTCTGCGCCTTGGTGATCGCCTTCTTGGAACCCTTCTTTGGGGCAGGAGCAGACTTTGCCGGCTCTGGCATGTTAACTCTGAATTCTTTCTGAGTGGAAACAAAATGATTTCGGCGTCTTTGATTCCTGCTTATTTCTATATCACATTATGTAAATGAAGATTTGGTTTCACAACCTCTGATTGGTTCTTCTGTCGTGAAGGCCATACGCAGATAAACAATTTTAGGTCTACTCTCCCACTGGCCATATCCCAAGGGTAGCTTTCCAGCATACACCGGCTTTTCTAACCTAATTAACATTTTATATAACAAGTTCCTGTCATTCAAACAGTTCATATTATTTTACCTATTAATTTTAAAAAGTAAAAGTTGCTCTCTCCTACGTTGTGAAATGCCAGGTGGGTAAACTTGTGGCACAGTTACATCTCCAAAATGTGAAACTCGTTTAAAAGTTATTGGAAAAGCTATATTTTCACGTTTGAATCTGGATTTTAGAACAGTGGAAGAAAAAGGAAGAACGGAACCAGCTTACCAGCAATCACCCAAACAATCCCGATGACAATATTTCCCACTTTCTACAGCACGTACAAGTATTTCGTCAAAATAAAAGGCAGAGAATACAACCCCAGGGAGGAATAAAAATTGCTTGAAAGGAGAAAAAAGGAATGAATTTCTTAGCCAATATCACTACAATCCTTCATATCAATATGTCAACATATATATTGATATGTCATCAATCAACATATCAATATATCAACTCACACACACATACATTCCTTCATGTTGGAGAAACATTTGATAAACCAAGAGAATCACTCACAGCTTGGTAACAGAGCAAGGATCAGAAAAAGAAAGTCCTTTTTTTTTTTTTTGAGTCGAAGTCTCACTTTATTGCCCATTATAGAGTGCAGCAGCCTACTCACAGCCATCTCATCCTCTACCTGCTGGGCTCAGGTGATCCTTCCACTTCAGTCTTCCAAGTAGCTGGAATTATAGATGTGCACCACCATGCCTGTTAATTTTTTTTAAAAAATTATTTATTATAGTGATGAGATCTCCAAGTTGCCCAGGATGGTCTCAAACCCCTAGGCTCAGGCAATCCTCTCATCTCAGTCTCCCAAAGTGCTAGGCTTACAGGTGTGAGCCACTGCGCCGGGTAAAAGTTCTTCAATCTAACTAGATAATTTTTTTAAACATTTTTTAAAAATCTAAAATAGACGAGCCAGAAATTTAACAGTTTTACTTTTAATTTATTATTATTGTTACCTTTGGCTAAAGCCAACTTCTGAGCTTACTCTTCCATTTCCAACTTTCCTTTTTGCAGAGAGTGTGTCCTTGCTAAATTACAGTCCTTTTTCAACACCCCCCCATCCTACCCTCACTCCCACCATCATAAGTCTCCATGCATAAAGGCACCTGCACAGAGTTCCTCATTCGGCTGATTAGCTTCTGACATGCAAGCATTCCTGAACTGTTATATCTTATCACTGTTTCACAAAATAATTTGCTTTTCTCACTTCAGTGAGAAGACCTCTTTATCATCTTTATTTTTTCCTTATCTCCAATTTAACTAATGCAACAATGTTCAGAATAATAGCTAATGTAATTTATTTGTATTTATTTCATCCCAAAACCCCAATGTGATGTTACTATTTTCCCTCATTTTAGAGAAAGGGAAATTAAAATCCCGTCAATTATAAAAGGTGGAGCTAGAATAATAACTTAGCAAAAGCTTGGTTTGAACATAGGCCCTAACCAGAAGACAGACTTCAGTTACTTTGGTGGACTGTGTAGGAAAAAGAAGAAAAATGCTTCCTGTTGTTCTTCTCGTTTTAAAACAGGGGAAATAGTATAATTCTTTAATAACTAACAGAGATTGTTAAAAATGAAAAAGTTTTGATTCTAGAGTATACCTAGTCAGTAGAAAATGAGGAGAAAGACAAATGATACAGAAAATTTAAACTGTATTAAGGGGAAAGTGACAGAGGGAGGGAAAAATAGACATGATAAAAAAGAAAGGCAGAGGTGAAGATTGGGGTGAAAAGAGAAAGAGAGGATGAGCTAGTATTTCGAAGAGTCACAAAATGGACACACAGAAAGAAAACCAGAGAGAGAGATTCAATGATACAATCTGCAATCGCAAGAAGAAACAGAAAGAGAAGAGCAAATGAAGACCTTTCACTACATTTGTACTACACATATCAGATATGATAAGATTGAAGCCCACTGCTGATTTTAATGATGCAATATTATCATGTGTGATTTCAAACATTCCTGCTAAAGACTTTTAAATTCCTATACTTTTATATCTATTTGAATATAAATAGTGTTGTGACACACAGTTAAGGAAGAAAGAGACATGAACAAATTTTTAAATGACAAGAACTACCCAGTAGACCTGGGATTCCTTATTTCTGATTGAAGGGATTACAAAAAATGTTTATAATAAAATGTTGTATTCATACAAAAGCGTTTATACAACATTATCAAAAATTATACAGCAAGTGCCTTGTACTTAAAATCCCAGTTTAAGAACTAGAATGCCATTAGTTACTAGGTTCAGTTATAACTCTCCCCAAATTTCTGTTCCCCATCTAGACATACTCCAACATATAAACCACTATTCTACATTTTGTTTTAAAAATTTTCTGCTTACTTATTTTAATTTATAAGTATGTACCCATGAATTATACATTGTTTCATTTTGCCTATTTTTATCTTCACATAAATGGAATCACAGGTTGCATAAGATTGTGTTTTTCTATCAAAACTAATGTTTTTGAGATTCATTCATGTTCATATATTACTGCAGTACCATCATTTTTAATTGCTAAATAAATGACATTGATCTGCTCAATTTATTGTTATAGATATTTACATTGTTTCTATGGGATTATTGAGGTTATTACTTCTGTGTACTTTCTTGTACATGTTACTTGGCATAGATGTGTACACATTTATTTCTCTAGGATATATGTAACAGAGTAAGAGGCTGGTTGAAACATTCACATAAAGATGTCAGGATGAAGATGTGTCAATAGTTCTAGATCTCAATCTTTCTGGCATAGAAAAATGGCAGTGCCATTTTAACTTCTTTCCAAGTTTCAAATAACTGTTCTTAACCATCGTAAATACTGACCAAGAAAAATCTCAATGAAAAGAGTCATTTTCCATTTCCTATTTCTTAGTAGATAGTATTTTTCCAGTTGTTGAGATATTTTGTTAGAAAGGTCTTCAGATCTTTGTTGTAAAGTTTGGAGAGTGAACCCTTATAGAACCTGGGATAGTAACCTTCCTAATAGAAAATCCTTGTGTTTTACTCCCTAAGGCACACACACACACACACACACACACACACACACACACAACTTGTTTCAATTAGCTGTCTCTTTCAAAGGGCAATTAACACTTGGAATTTTCAACTTGTTGGCATAAGTGACTTTTTAAATTTCCTTCAGGTGCAAGAGAAAAAAGTTCCTCCTGTCTTTCTTTTATCTGTTCCTCCCTGCAGCATTTCTGACATCAGCTATTGCAGTCCTGCCTTGGGCTCTCACTCAGTGTCCATATGCTCTGTTATGGCAGACACCGATGCCCCACATCTCACAGAAAAATCAGTGCACTCATTACATTCTGCTTCCCTGACCTCCTTCCTTACACCTTAAAGAACCCTTCCAATGAATGTCTCCCCAAACTCTGGACTGCCCTCAGACTCAATGTGTAGACCTCTTCTCCTTAGGAGAGCTCTTCCTGTTTCATAATTTTAAATACTATAAAATCACAATTTGGTATTGACTTCCAAATTTAAATCTGTAGCTGAGACCTCTTATCTAAACTCCAAATTTGTGTGTTCTATTGTTACTCATCCTCTTCATTAAAATGTCCGGTAAGAATCTCCTGTATTACTGCCCAAAACTAAACTCCTCATCTTGTCTCCAAACAACCTGTTCATATTGTCTCTTGACTCACTGAAAGGTCACCCTTCTCCCAGGTGCTCAGGCCACCTTGAAGACCTAGAAACCATCCCTGACTCCTTATTTTCTCTCGCACCCCACATTCAGTCCAACAACAAATTGGCAAATCCAGTTGACTTTACCATCAAAACATATTCTAAATCTGACCGAGTCTTTTTGCCATCACCATCACCACCATTATCCTGTTTCATTCAACTATTATTTTTTCATCTAGATGTTCACAGTAGTCTCTTCATTGTCTGTGCACTGCTATCCTTACCCCATCTAAAAGCCAATTGCAACACAGAACCAGAGTTATCCTTTGTAAACTCAAGATACACAAGTCACAATTCAAAATTCTGCAGTGGATTTCTAACTCCCTTAAAATGAAAGTCAAGATATTTGCAGTGGTCTGCAAAGCCCTGCATGATCTGAGTTCCCATGAGCTCTCTGATCACTGACCTCCTTGCTGTTTCTTTTTTTTTTTTGGTCACCCAGGCTGGAGTGCAGTGGCACGCTGATGGCCACTGCAGCCTCAACCTACTGGACTCGTGATCCTTCTGCCTCAGCATTTCAAGTAGCTGGAATTACAGGCACGTACCCCCATGCTTGGCTAATTTTTTTGATTTACTGTAGTTGCTCAGACTGGTCTTGAACCCATGGGCTCAGGCATTCCTCTCAACCCGGCCTCCCAAAGTACTGGGATTTTAGGCATGGTGTTTCTTAAAATGTTAAGCACCTCTTGCCCCTGAGTTTTGGCCTGGGGTAGTCTTCACTAAGATATTCCACTTTGGCTTTCACTCTCACCTTCTTTGGGGGCTGATCAAATTTACCTTCCCATTGTCACCACGAGTATATAGGCTTTCTTTGACACCATGGAAAGTAGTACAACTTCCCCACCCAACCTATCCCAATCCACATCAAATATCCTTCTTATGTTATTTCTTGTTCACCATATCATAAATCAAACCCTGGGATTCTGTAAATTTTTCTCCTCCTGCTCCTCCTCTTCCTCCTGCTTCCTCTTCTTTGTATGTCTTCAATAGAATACTAATTGTTAGTAGGGACTTATTCTGGTTTTGTAAATTGTTCTACCACCTATGACCAGAATAATAGTGTTATCTATCTATCTATCTATCTATGTATATCTATCTATCTATCTATCTATCTATCTATCTATCTATCTATCTATCTATATTGGTTAGGAGAATGAATGCATGGAAAGGTTCTACTTCAGTTTATAAAAGCAGCTTTCTCTGTCTCATGTCCTCTTATTGATTCTAGAGACTGGTCCTATCATTTATTTCTACTTTTCTTCAGAATCCTCACCTTTTTCTCTGCAATGATTTCCCTGTTTTAGGTTATAAACATGTCCTAGTCCCTGACACATTGTTAAAATAATGTTTATCTTTAAATCTGCACCCTTTATTTTTTATTTTTATTTTTTTTTGAGTTGGAGTCTCACTCAGTCGCCCAGACCGGAGTGCAGTGGCCGCTCCCGGCCACCGCAGCTTCGACCTGCTAGGCTCCAGCAATCCTTCCGCCTCAGCCTCCCAAATAGCCGGAATTACAGGCAGGCGTTACCACGCCCGGCTGATTTTTTTTTTATTGTAGAGATGAGATCTCACTGCTCAGATGGATCTCGAACCCTCAGGCTCAGGCAATCCACTCACCTCAGCCTCCCAAAGGCGCGGGATTACAGGCTGAGCCACTGAGCCCGGCTCTTTTTTTTTTTTTTTGAGTTGGAGTCTCAGTCTGTCGCCCAGACTGGAGTGCAGTGGCCGCTCCCGGCCACCGCAGCCTCGACCTGCTGGGCTCCTGGCGATCCTTCTGCCTGAGCCTTCCAAGTAGCAGGAATTACAGGCATGCACTACCACGCCCGGCTGATTTTTTGATTTATTGTAGAGATGAGGTCTTGCTGCTCAGGCGGGTCTGGAACCCGCGGGCTCAGGCAATCCACTCACCTCAGCCTCCCAAAGGCGCGGGATTACAGGCTGAGCCACTGAGCCCGGCTTGCCCCCTATATTTATGTTCCTCTTTCCACACCATGTAAGCTATCTTCATTCTGAATGGAATCCTATATTCACTTTCTCAATGTCCTGTCATCTATTCTTTTTAGCCCATTATTTTTGTTCACACCATTCAACTGAATTAGTCATTTCTAAGATTGTTAATTGCCTTGTTATTTGTAGTTCAAATCTCAACTTAATCCTCAGTAAACTGTGTTACTGTGTAAAGTAGATGAGATACATGTGAAATCATTTGGCTTAATAGTAGGCATACAGCAAACATTCAATACATGCTAATTTTCCCTTTAACTTTCTTGTCTTTTTCTTATTTCCTATCAATTTCCATCACTTTCTTACTTTCTGTCCTTATTCTCTCCAGCCAGGTTGAATGCAGTAGATTCCTAAGTGGTCTCCTTTCCACAAACTCTATCAGAATGTATTCTTCATTCTAAAGTCATATAGATCTTTCTGGATCATGTGATCTATTTAGGCCCACTCATTAGTTTGCCTTAATCTATAAAAGTTCTCCACCTCCCAGTCCCCTTCACAATGGAGGCACACATGATGAAAAGATGATATGAATAAAGCAGGAAGAATGCAGGGGAACAACTTCAGCAGGTCAGTTTTCCCAGGGATGGGTTCAGGGCACAGCTGACCAGAAGAGTACGTCATTGCACATGTTTTACCAAACTCTAAAAATGGAGCAATCAAAAAACCTCAGGTGTTGGAAGTATGAAGCCGAAAGGCTATGATTTCAGAGAGTGAAAGAGTAGACTGAAAGTGAGAAGCCACTTTGTTTTGCTCCTAAATCTTAACACACTAATGAGAAAGTAAAAACTGTGTCCAGGAGGAATGCATACTTTAGATAAAGATTAACTTTGCTGATATTGTCTTTTTAGAAACCCAGATCTCTCAAACATTACCAGTATCTGGCCATTGTAATCATAAAGCAGACCCCCTCTCTTCCTCTTTAATTGAATATAAATATAAAATTGAATATCATCCACCTGGTGAGGCATATGTACTTCTGGCCTTGATGTATTTTTTTTTTTTTTTGAGTTGGAGTCTCACTCTGTCACCCAGACTGGAGTGCAGTGGCAGCTCCCGGCCACCGCAGCCTCGCCTGCTGGGCTCCGGAGATCCTTTGGCCTCAGCCTTCCAAGTAGCCGGAATTACAGGCACGTGCTACCATGCCTGGCTGATTTTTTTATTTATTGTAGAGATGAGGTCTCGCCAAGTTGCCCAGGTGGGTCTCGAACCCGCGGGCTCAGGCAATCCACTCACCCTAGCCTCCCAAAGCGCAGGATTACAGGCTGAGCCACCGAGCCCGGCTTGATGTATTGTTAATAAGTTTACTGTGACTAGTCTCTAGTCTACCACCTGGAGTCATGAGATACCAGGACCTGGTGATGTCACGACACAAGACTTGTGATTTCTGTTATCTACATTTAAAAAAAAAATGCAACTTTAAGCAATCTCCTTGATCCAAACTCCTCTCCAAGAATTTTAAATATCCCCAGTTCCCCAGTCTTCAGGGCCACACTCATCTTAGAGAGCCAGCCATCTTCCTGTCTGTGGGAATTGAACTTTTCTTAAGTAAATCTTTTCTTTTTTCATCTTTTGGTGTGTAGCAAATCTTTGTGTTACTCAGATCTCTGGTTACCAGCGCGCACTGCTTGGCATGCTGGCTCATGTGGTGCTGCGCCCCTCCGCATCCTCTGACCTTAACAGTTAGAAATTAGAATTCAACTATAGGATTTAGAAGTTGCCTCTAGAGTCTTAGTCCAATAAAGACAAGGATAGGGTTTAGGTGAACACATTTTTTAAACAAATTGAATATAAATATATTTAGAGAAGGTTTTAATATAGTCATATTTTTTGATGAACCATAGGCAATTTTTGATGCTAATTAGAGGAGTTTGGGAAATTCCTATTTGTGTGTGTATGTATATGTCAATGTAACATCTGTATCATTTGAACAATTGCAGGAAAAAATTTTCACTATATTCATCAGCTATAGTGTGGGACTTATGCGTGTTTTTACCTCTAGTCAGCTTTTACCCACAAAGATAAACCTTAAATCACCTTATGTCATCTAGTATAGCTATTGTGAGGTGATTACAATACAGACACTCACTCTGTCATCCTGGACACTGCTTGGTTCACACACATATGAAATACAGAACTTGCCTGTCACCTTTTCAGAAAAATTTTCTTGATATATTTATATTTACCTCCCTGAGATCATCTGTAACAGATGGTTGTATGCCCAGTGGAATATTTCCTTCAGCTTCTGACTTTAGCTACAGCTGAGGTGGACAGTTTACTATTCACTGACAGCATCCCATCTCATGGACTCATCGCCTGTTTTGTTTTCTGCTTTAGTATTTCTGTAGAGACACAGATTCTCACACATGGACCCAGAAATGTTTAAAAAGAAAGTGGTAACATAAAAGAGAAGTTCTGTGAGTTTTTAAACAAATGTTTAAAAAACTCAAGAAAAGTGACTCATCTTTTCAAACAAATATTTGATTCCCATCCAGAAAGCAGAAAGAATAGAGTGTTTTTGTTTGTTTGTTTTTGAGTCAGAGTCTCACTCTGTCATCCAGGTTGGAGTGCAATGGTATGATCAGCCTCAACCTCCTGGGCGTAGACTACAGGTGTGCACTATCACACTCAGCAATCTTTTGTTGTTGTTGTTTCTTTTTGTTTTTTTCAGAGATGATGTCTCACTATACAGCACACAGACTGGTTTCAAACTTCTGGGCTCAAGCAATCCTCTTGCCTTGGCCTCTCAAAGTGCTGGGAGCCACCGTAACTAGACAAAATAAATTTTGAGATTTGTAAATGAAAAGAACAGTAAAAAAATATAATAATATAAATATATAATGTATAAACAGGTAATATTAATAGCTATATAACATACATAGTATATATAAGATATAGCATACAAAACATGTAAGATATATTATATGACATATAATATAAAACAATATGGGTATTAGTCAGGGTTCTAGCAGGTAAAACATGGCTCACTCAAAAGGGGTACATCCCATTTGGGAATCCTCAGGGGGCAAACACTGAGATAAGAGTACACTAGTCACTGGGAAATGACCTTAGGAAAGTGGAGGACTCAAGATTGGTCAAGGAAAATCTGATGAAATCTCTGACAGTCTTGCAGGGAGCTCTGCAACAAAGACACATTTCAAATTGAGGGGAAAAGGCCAGGCTCTTGACCACTGCCTTGCTCAGTACTGACCCAGAGCTGCCCTCAGAAAAGGATGGTTAGGTAGAAAGCTGATGAAATTCACCACTGTAGGCTGTTGGGTAATCATGCTATTCACAGTTGAGCAGTGAGTCCTTTCTTGAAGGAAGATCTCTGAGACACCCATGGAATGAGTTAAAAGAATTTAATAAGGGAACTATTTACAAAGTGTGAGCAGGTTAAAGGAAACCAACAAAAAATAGTGAAGGATCTTTGGCCTAACAACAGTGGAAAGTCATTGCTCCTCAGGGCTTATAGGAGACAAAAGAAGGGCAAACTCCAAAGAGTTGTGACTATAGGACTGGGCTGACCAGTAGGAATTGAAGTTTTTTTTTTTTTTTTAGAGAAACATAGTCATTGTTCACTTTTGTAGAAAGGAAGTTATGCTGAATACATAATTTACCCTCATATTTCTCCCATCCTCAGATCTCTGGTTGGTGCCTCCCATTAGTCAACAAGAAGTTAGAGGGTAAAGAAATTTTACTGATATAATGCAGAAGTCAAACTTATAGGATGCAGAGAGGGTTGTGAAAGGCAGGGGACAAATCTGAAGGGGCAAATAAAGCTAATTCAGCAGAGCAGGGTAAGGTTGTGGCAGTGAAGGGGGGATGGCAATGACAGCTCTTAGATTGTGAATTAGTCTTGAGTACTTATTCTCAACTATCTAGATAATTGAATCTGGATACAGTCTGATGGTTATTTATCATTTATGAAAGCTGAGCTTTGTCTAGAATTGAAATCATTAGGCCAAATGAAGAAATAATTTTCCACATACATGTTGTAATGAAATTGCATAATATGTGTGTGTGTGTGTGTATTTTTTTTTTAATAAAGGAACATCTTACTAGTTACTAGAGAGAAAAAATAGAGGTAATATACAATGGAAAGTCAATTAGAATGGCAATAGTAACACTAGAGCCCAGAAAATAATGAATAATATCTCAAGTGCTGAGAGAAAATAAATTTGACTTTTTAGTTTTATGATGTTAAAATCAATATTCAAAAGCAAGAGAGAGGACCAGATGCAGCGGTGTGTCCCTGCAGTCCTAGCTATTCAGGAGGCTGAGCCTAGGAGTTCAAGACAGCAGCAGTGAGTTATGATCTTGTCACTGCTCTGCAGCCTTGGTGACAGAGTAAAATCCTGTTTCAAAAAAAAAAAAAAAGGCAAAGCAGATTTAAAGACATGTTCAAATACATACATTTTCAGATATTTTGCATCTCACACATTCGCATATAAAAAAATAGAGTCAATTCAACAAAAAATAAACTGGACTCAAAGAATAATATTAATGCCCTCTCTTACATTTTGTAGACTAGCCAGTCTAAGGACCTATCTCTAACTAGTCTGATGGTCAACTTGCAATGATATACAGAATCAGGTGTCAAGGGTTTTTTTCCTGAGGATGTTTGGGCTAATGAGGTCTCCTGCTTTAAGGGAAGGTAACATTTTGAGGCATTGTGGCAGGAGGCAGCATATGCTCAAATATATTTCTTGTGTGATTGAGTGAATAAACACATAAACACATGTGGCTGATTCGGGATCAGCAGTTGACCTCACCTGGGCTGCCACTAACCCAGCAGCAAGAAGGAAATGTTGATAGCAGTTAAAGGTATTTCCTTTTGAAAGGCAAGTTGCAACTTTAAAGACCCACCCCTGCACCAGGCAGGTTTTGTTAGCCCAAAGACTAGCCATTTAATGGATATGCAAAAAGAGTGGCTAATTCACAGACTTATCCAAAAACCTCCCTTCTGAAGTTGACAGTTTACAAGCCTGCAGTTCCTGGAAACCATTTGTTCTTTGAAAAATCTGATTTTGCTAAGTACAACCTTGTAAGATTCCAAAGGAAGTATGTAATCACTCAACACGACCCCCTCCCTTATTTAAACGAGGGTATAAGAGCCCAGGTCACCTGTTCTGGGGTGCTGGAGCTTGATTTGAATGCATGAAGTTCTTGGGCCCGCTGTGCTAGTGCTAGCCAGCGTAATAAAGTGTCACTTCCTATAATAGTCTCGGTATCACGATCTATTTTTCCTGCTACAGCATTAATTCCTTTTTTTTTTTTTTTTTTTTGAGTTGGAATCTCACTCTGTTGCCCAGGCTGGAGTACCATGGCACGCTCATGGCCACTTGAAGTCTTGATCTGCTGGCTTAGGTGATCCTTCCACCTCAGCCTTCCAAGTAGCTGAAACTACAAGCGTGCACTACCATGTCCGACTAACTTTTTGATTTATTGTAGAGACGAGGTCTCACTAAGTTGCCCAAGCTGGTCTCGAACCCTTGGGCTCAGGCAATTCTCTCATCTCGGCCTCCCAAAGTGCTGGGATTATAGACTGAGCCATTGTGCCAGGGCCATTCATTCCATTCAATATGTTTCTAGTCACCTTCCTAACTCTCACGTTGATAACCAAAGAAGCCAGTGGCTTGTAGTTGACAAAAGAGAGTAGGATTAGGAAGAAAATAATTCAGGCTTGAAATATCATGGGTGACCAAAAAGAGAGGTCATGACACTGAGGCTATTATAGGAAGTGGCAACTTTATTACACTGGCAGGCTTGAGGGGTTAATGCTTCCAGGTAGAGCTCCCTAGAACGGGAGAAGAGGGGTTTTATACCTTTGTTTAGGTAAGGGAGGGGGTCGTGTTGAGCGATTGGACATTTCCTTTGGAATTTACAAGGTTGTGTTCAGAAAAATCAGATCTTTCAAAGAACAAATGGCCTCCAGGAAATGCAGGGGCTGTAAACTGATGAGGTGAGTGAAAGGTACCTATAGAAACCTAGAAGAAACTTAGCTTATTGTTAGTCTTTTTGCCTCAGTGTAACCATTAGCAAGCATTCAGACATTCTACTGCAGGACAAACAGCAACCTATCCCATCCCCCCTAGGCAAATCTCCTTCAGATTCAAGATAAGGACAGCCCCCAAAAACCAACCCACCTATGGTCAAGGGATTTGTGAATTGCAAATGTCTAACAAGTCTCTTACAGGAATCACTCCCCACCAGGGCTAACTTACCTGACACAAAGAAGCCCCACCAAGGCAGCAATCATGTGACTAACCCACCCATCTGCCTGCTGTCCATCACCTGACATCATCAGTACCTGCGTTTGCCTGCCCCTTTGTGATGACCACCACCCAATCACCTTAATGATCTCCCCCCTCCCAGGGGAAGAGTTAAAAGGACACAACCACAAGCAACTGGGGGCCATTGCCTTGCTACAGTCTGGTGTGGTCTTGCTACAGTCTGATGTGGCCATGTGCTCTTTGAGCCATGGCTGTCGCCATGCTTCCTGCCTTTGGTCCCCCTCCCCCACCTTGGGGAGGTGAATCTTCTCTCTTCCTTCTCTTTCTCTCTCTAATTACTTTTAAATAAACTTTTCTTTCTTAGCCTTTCTGTGTGTTGCAATTCTTTGCAATTTACTTGAATCTCTGGTTGCCGGTGCGCACCTCCGGCATTGCTGCGCGCCTCCCTGCACCTCTCCACCCTCACCCTGTCCAGTACCCTAATAGAGAGCAGATGTGAATTAGGTACCCTTTCTTTTGCATTTCCATCAAAGCCATCAGTCTCTGGCCATTTGGCTTCTTTTTAAACAAAACTGGCCTGGCAGGTCTTTAGAGCTTGATGCTTGACTTCTGAAAGGAAATAACCTTTAACTGCTACCAGCCCCCTACCTGCCACACTGTCTCCTCTTCCATCTTAATGCTTCTCCCAAACCTCTAGTTCCCTTTCCCATCTGCCTCTTCCCATAAGGGAATTCTGGTAATAAATAAATAAATAGTTCCCCCTTTTTTATTCTAAAAGCAGGAGATAAAATCCTATATAGAAGACATCCTCTCTACACCAGAATAAGCACCAAGAAATATCTGTTCAAATACAGTTTGTTAAACTAGCCCTTTTCTTCCTAATTATTTTTTCACCATTAACTGCTCTAGCCCAAGCCCCCTTTCCTTGTCTTGTTTTCATAATTTACTACTTTGTCCAATTTAGTATATAAGTTTAACTGTTTCTTTGGGTCTTCATTCTTTTTCAGTTATATACCTAAAATAACAGTGTGTGTACTTATATATAATTAAGATTTTGTTACATCATCTTTCTACTGATTAGATATCTATTGCTATTTCTTTTTAAGTTATTATATTAGTATTATTATTTGGTAGAGACAACTTCTTGCTGAGTTATCCTGGCTGGTTGAACTCCCGTCCTCAAGTAATCCTTCCTTTTTGGCCTCCCAAAGTGCTGGGACTACAGGCATGAACCACTGCACCTGACCTATTGTTATTTCTTATTCAGTCCCTGAGCCTAGATCACAAGAACTGGATTATCATTAAAGGGTCACTAACTCTTTATTTAACTTTATCAGGAATCCACTCCCATGGTAACCAACTCATTCTAGAGATAACAGCATTAATCCATTCCTGAACTTTCATGACCTAGTCACTTCTTAAATGTCCCACCTCTTGATACTTTTGCACTGGGGATTAAGCTTCCAACACATGAACTTTGGGAGATATATTCAAAACAGTCTGTGTTTGGTCTTGTCATAGGTAAAGAAGGGAGAAATTCATGAATCATATGATGAAGGTTGTTCCCTGCAGTAAGTCATTTTTGGAACCAAAAAAAATCTGAGGATTCCCTTAACTACTGCTGTTTTCTGTTATCACAGGGCTTGGATAAAAATTAATAGGCCAATCAACACTGTCTAAAAAATAGGTGAAAGAAAATAAAAATTTAAAAAAGGTTAATATTATCAGCTGCAATTAATGACATATCATCTAAATCTTGCTTGGTTTGATGTTTACCAAAAAATTAAGAATATAAAAGTGTAAACACATTTGGTTAGATTTCAATATAATATGAATTACTAAAATATACTAATTATGTATAGCAATATATGTTGAATACCCATGAAAACTGCCTGTCCAGGCAGACTTACTGAATCTCAGAATTGTTCTAAACTCTTCTTAGGTAGTCATCATTTGATAATGAGCTGAAGGCTGTTACCTGGATCACAAGTTTGTTATTTTAAAAACAAAATTGGCTAGCATGCTTACAAATATATAGATTTCTCCAATCGACATTCCATAAAATTTCTCCCCAGATCAAAAACAGTGTTTTTCAAAAAGTTTACATGAAATGAAACAAAACTCTGAAAAAATGGTACATATTAACTTTAATGTGATATATTCTAAAGTTTTTTTTTTTATGTGATTGTAAATTTCTTAGTTTTCTAATTTTTGTCTTTCTCAGAAAAGCATATGTCAGTTTTGGAATGTTTACAATATTTTATCTTTTTTTATTTTTCAGTTGGAGTCTCACTCTCAGGCTGGAGTGCAACAGCATGCTCACGGTCACAGCAGCCTTGATTTGTTGGGTTCAGGTGATCCTTTTGCCTCAGCCTGTCAAGTAGCTGGAACTACAGGCATGTGCCACCTTGCCCAGTTCATTTTTTTGATTTACTGTAGAGATGAGGTCTCACCAAGTTGCCCAGGCTGGCCTCAAACCCGTGGGCTCAGTCAAACCTCTCACCTCAGCCTCCCACAGTGCTGAGATTATAGGCATGAGCCATTGCGCCTGGCCATATTTTACCTTTTTATGATGCTTACTATTTTAATAAAGCAAAAGAATGTATGTAATAAAGTGTGCTTTTAAAAATACTCCTCTTATTTGAGTCTGAAAACAAATTGTGCATAGATTTAAAAAGATACTAGTAAGAAATATGAAGGACAAATATGCCTGGGAAATAAGTATTTACTAAGAGAGTGCAAGAATAGCAATATTAATATCAGGCAAAAATAATATTTAAGACAAAGTCATTCGTAGGCATAGAGAGGAATACTACAAGGGTTTTTATTTGCATTGTAGAAAAGATACTCTGGAAAGTTCTCCTGAACAAAACACCTAAGGACTAGAGAAACTAGAACCAACAAACTTGCACACAGTTAGCTGCCTAACTAACAGGAAAGAGAGAGAGAGAGAGAGAGAGAGAGAGAGAAAGAGAGGAAAGAAAGAAAGACGTTCCCTGAAACCCCTCCAGAACAATACATCTTAGAAGTTGGAACTAGGGTGATAAACACACCAGCTTGGATTCTCCGGGGAAAATACAATAATCAAGATTCTGAACATTGGGAATTAATGCCCACCCCTCCAGGAAGACAATTCAAGGCTCATAAAACTGAAGATATGGCCAGGCGCGGTATCTCAAGCCTGTAATCCCAGCACTTTGGGAGCCCGATGCAAGAGGAATGACTCACCCTAGGGTTCGAGTCCAGTCCAGGCAACTTGGTGAGACCTGTCTCTACAATAAATCAAAAAATTAGCTGGGCTTGGTAGTGCGCGCCTCTAGTTTCAGCTGCTTGGAAGGCTGAAGCAGAAGGATCACCTGAGCCCAGCAGGTCGAGATTGCATGGTGATGGTGAGCATGCCACCGCACTCCGACTCAAAACAAACAAAAAACTGAAGACATGGCAAAAGACCAGGGTCCTTTGAGAAAGGATCATCTGGAAAAAAAAAATCTAGGGAAGGATCCTAGATAGAAAACTCATTTGTCTCTACAGGCCTATGCGGTTCTGAGGAGAGTAGAGGAAATGTGCCCCAGGTTTACTTAAGAGTCTGGGGTTCCAGTGAACATAGCCTGAAGTTAAATTGACCTAGGTTTATAGCGCCCCCTGCTGCCTTACAAAAGCAAGTATAAACCCATTCAGGAGCAAAGTATCTTGAACCCCCATTCTCTAAATCTAAACAGTAGGTGTTGTTTGTTTACAAGTTGTTATTTAAATTAGTTCCTTAAAGTTACTAAAGTTTTTAGTGTAACGGTCAAGGGAAGAGACCCTGAAGTCATTGAATGAATAAGTTATTTTAAGCATCACTTGGTATACTCGTGGGTAAAACTGGAATAACAACAATGCACAGGTGTGTTATGAGGCTTAAACGAGTTATCTGAAAAGCACTTAGAAATGTGTCTGTTTACCAAAAAAAATTAAATGCGTAAATATAACTCGGAAGGGTTGGTTGTCTGCTACGTGTACCAACGGTTGCATTTTGTTCTTGGGCTCTAGGCACTTTTGCCCTTGTGGGTCCCTTCCTCTATTAAAGTAAGATTGCCAAATCATATAAAGATTAATATGTATTAGAACGTTTTCTTCGACCTAAAAGTTCATTTTTCTCTCTTGGCTTTAGAATAAATTAGTTTCCTGAGCCTCTAAAATTACCGTGGGCCCAAGGTACTGTGCATACTGTAACTAATGAATGTCGGCCCTGCGTGCATCTGAAGATGAATTTCAAATATATAAAAATATATTTATAATTTAATTATAAATTATGAATTTTAAAATACATATTCAATTAGAAAATAATTATTCGCACACATTCATATACACACATACTAAATCCTCACACAACTGCTCCACAATCGTAAGGAAAATAAATAAGGGAGGGTCAAGAATAGTCTCCTTGGAGTTACAAGGGGTGTCCTCAGTCACTAGAGAAGAGGGGAAGCTCCCAGAGAAGAAAGCAGGAAAATGCTGCAAGACTGAGGCTGAAATTGTCTTCCTGCTTCATCATGCCTTTCTTCTCCTAGGTCTGACTTTTCTGAAAAGCAGTCGTGAGAGGGACAAAAAGACCCAAGGAGGATTGCTGTCCTGCTTCTCGTCTTTGTTTTTAATCTGTAAATGAATCCAGCTGACTGTTTATAGACTCCCTGCTGTCTGGTGGTCGGCTGGCCACCCAGAACGGCTGGGTTGATGAGATCTTGCAGTCACCAGGGGGCGACCAACGGCCGACGTCTTGGACCCGGGCGATGGGCTGGCGTAAACGTCGCCGCTGACCAATGAACAGGAGCGGCGTAACGTGATGTTAGCCAAACGTGGCGTTCAGCCGTCGGAGCGTGAGGAGCGGGGCGGGACGGCCCTATGAGAGAACCAGCGTGGGGGGCGGCGTGATGGGACGGCCCTATGAGGGGGCTGGCGTGGAGGGGCGTGGCGGGCCCTAAAATTCCTCTCCGCCCCTGCGTAGTTGCACCGGGATGAAGATGGCCTCTGCCATTTTTCAGGACTTTTCACGTATGCTTTGACATTTTGTGAGATTTTTCTGCGTTGTGTGGCTATTTAGTAGTAAGACTAATGTCATGTCCTTTAAAAAAGTTCCCGAATGTGGTTCTTGGACCAGCAGCATCAGCATCACCTGGATAATTTAGAAGTACATATTATCAGGTCCTATTCCAGATCTAATGGGTGAGATACTCTAGGGTGGGGTCCAGCAATCTATGCTTCTAAAAATTTTATCAGGTGATTTTGGTGCACATTCAATTTTGGAATTGCTTCAAAGTAATGTGTTTCCCTGAATTCAGATGGTAGAGGTGAACTTTCAAATGGCAGCATAAATTGTTTTATTTCAGGATCATTAATTTCAGCTAAATCAGTGCTTAGGCCATACCCACTCAGATCCTGGTGATGGAGAGTAAAGTGAAGATAGGTAGATAGATAGAGATCTAGAAAGGGGAGGTCTTAGAAAGATTTGAGTCAACAGTGCCTGCAGAATTCCAATTCTCTGCAGATTTTTATTCATTTTAACATTTTATTTACAGACTTTCTGCTATCCTCATTCAGACTTTTCTTAGCAAAGGTAGTCCATGGTAAATAATGAATTCCCAGGAATTATGTCTGTAACAAGTAAATTCTGTTTTTATAATTAAAAAAATAAAAAAACACCTTGCTTAGTTTCTTCCAATCAGGCAGTAATCTCCTTTTGATGAATCAGTGTGCAGCAGGCCAGAATGGATTGGATTTAGATGGGATAGACACGAGCCAATCATTTTCAGGCAGACCAGACTTTTCATACTTCATAACTTCTATGGACAGATTCACATTTTCAATATTTTATGCATTCATTTTTCCTCTGCATTCATATTTCTCCCCGATTGAAGAAATACAAAGGTTTATTTATTAGGTGCCATTTTGCCTTCAGCATTAATATTTTCTTTTTTCATTTGATTGTATAATGAACTATCAGGCATCTCTGCTTTAGTGTTACTTTAGTAATTATTAGCACTAACATATAATGACTCAAATTGTGCTTAGTCGAGAGAGATCACTGAATAATACAATTTTTTTTCAAATCCCCCAACTACCAGTTTTGATTCAAATAATTCAAAACCTCATATTCTCTCCCTTTAGTGGTTTTTTTTGGTCATAGTCTTACTCTGTTGCCCAAGCTGGAGGCTGGAGTGCAGTGGCACCATCACAGCTGGCAACAGCCTAGACCTCCTGAGCTCAGGAAACCCTGCCATCTCAGCCTCCTGAATAGATGGGCCTTCAGACCCCACCATGGTCAGATAAATTTTTTGCCTTTTTTTTTTTGAGAGATGAGTCTACCCAGGTTGGTCTCAAACTCCTGGCCTTAAGTTAGCCTATTGCCTTAGCCTCCCAAAGTGCTGGAATTATAGGCATGAGCCACCAAGACTGGTGTCCCTTTAATTTTTGACTTGAAAAGATTTGGACACTCTGATTTTTTATTTTAACTCAGCGAAGGCTAAAAGATAATAATTGTTAAGTGCTTACTAAATTGCTACCACTGTTTTAAGAGGTTTATATAAACTATCTCACTTAGAAATGGTCTCTTATTATTATCCTCTTTGTATAGAGGAGGAAAATCTGAATCATTCATTCAATTGAACTGTTGTGACAACTCAGCCTGGCCTTTATTCCTGTTGAGAATAATGTACTTTAATTACTCAAGCAATTTATTATGTCATGTTACAATACATTTTGAGAGTCTGTTGTGTGTTCAGAAGAGCCTTAGGCATTAGGGAGTCAGCAGCAAAACATGAACTCCCTACCCTTATGTACCTTACAGTCTTGAGGATAGGAAGGGGAGGCAATCATATAAAGATATGTTAGTTAGTGTTAAGAATAATGAAAAAGAAAGAATAGAATAAGCCAAAAATGGGGATAGAAGGGACCATTTTACATGTACTGATCAGAGAAAACCTCCCAGATGTGGTGGTATTTTATCCAATCCATTGAATCCAAAACCCAAGAAATGTGGAAAGTTTCAGTTACTGTGTAACAAGTATCACACCCAGCTGAGACACCAAATATATGGCAATTTCTATCCTCTCATCTTTCTTTTTCTTCTCCTCCTCCTTCCTCTTTTTTTTTTTTTTTTTTTTTTGTCTCTGCTTTTTTCCTTTGACATTTTGCTATAGGTTCCTTTTGCTGAGGTTCCTTCTCATTCATAGTAACAGTTTGCTTCTTCCTTTTCTGAATCCTTCTCAATTTCTCTCATCTTTCTTCTCCCCATCTTCCTTCTTCTTTCTAAAAGTAGCTGTAATTTCACTGTAATATTGATAAAGCATTATTTGTATTTATGAAATACAGTTTAGCATTCATTGTCAACATTTTAAACAAAATAATATTAACATTACTCATTTTGGTATTCCTCAAAATTTTAAATAAATATGTTTAACAATGCACTGAGTTTGGTAGTTCTTATGTAAGTCCAAATTCATACACTTGCCTGGTGATTTTCAAGGTATGAGAAATACTTTTTTAGGCCTTTGTGAAAGGTAAAGGAAAATGAAAACAATTGCCTATAAGTCTTTTTGACTGAGGGCTCCAGGAGGTCAAGGAACACCTTACCTCTTTGTATCACCAGTGTTCAATCCAGTGCCCAGCAATTTCCTTACAAATCTTTCATAGCTAAATTTTTTTATTTTAAAGTTATTAATTTCTTTTTTCATACTATTTTTCATATTTTCATACTCTACTACACACACACACACACTTTTTTTTCCCAAAAAGGCAAAACATATTTGTTGGATATTCTAACAACAATCATGCATTAGAGAATTCCTTTACAAATTATAGTTTAGGATTTCTCAAATTAATTAATTTAATATATATATTTTAAAAGTACCCGCTCTGTAGCTGGGCTAATGTTTTATGTAAGTTGTAGGGGCACTATTTTGTCTTTTATTACCTCAGGAAAAAGTCCATCTGGGAACCACATGGGGATTTTATTAGTTTTTGTCTCTGTGGATAGTGGTCAATTGTAGTCTAAGTTGTCAAAATTTTTTTAAAGGTCTACCATTAATAAAGGTATCAGATCTGGGGCAATCCCTTTGGGTCCTTTTCTGTCCTCTCAATAAATCCTGCTTTCACACGTTAAATAAATAAATAAATAAATAAATAAATAAATAAATAAATGTATTAGATCCAGGTGATTTTACAGCTGATTTCTATCTAGTCTTTAAAGCATGAATACTTTTTACATTCAAGTATTTTTTTTAATGTAGTGGTTTAAAATATGCCCAAAATTATTTTTACTATTTTTACGTGAAAAGGTTAACCCTAGTCATTACAATAGAATGTCATAGAAGGGTGTGACTTTTGAAGCTTTTAACAAAAAGGATTGTGTTTCTTTCTTTCCTCTCTTTCTATATTTTGTCTTTCTAAGGGATAACAGCTGCCACATTTTGAATACAGTAAGTTTTCTGAAGAGGTTGAAGTGGCAAGAAACTGAAGCCTTGCCATATATAAGAGTACACCATATTATAAGAGAATCTTCCAGCAACAGTCAAGGATTTGGCTGACTACAAACTATGCTTAAGTCAGTTCTGGATTTCTGACCTGAAGAAATTAAGTGAGATATCAAATAATCATTGATTTAAGTTTCTCCATTTTGGTGTAATTTGTTATATAGCAATAAATAACTAATAGAGATGCAGAGTCCCAAAATTAATGTTATAAAGTTACCATAATCTTAATGATGAAACCTGATAAAGGTAAATCCAAAACATAAAATCATGGAATTATTTCATGTAAATAGAAATGGGAAAAAAAATCCATGTAAAATATTAACAAAATTTATCTAGTCATTATTTAAAATAATAATATAAAATGACCAAATAGATTTATTTGGCCTAGGAGTTAAAGTATGGATTAATATTACAAAATCTATCTATATTTCACTGCAACACATTAAAAAAGAAAAAGCACATGATTTCATCAGATGTTAATAAATAATTGTATAAAATTCATAAATTATTCTTAATAAAAACTCATAAAAGAGGAGAAAACTACATCAATACAATAAAGACTATACACACTTTGGAAGGCTGAGGTGGGAGGATTGCTTGAGCCCAGGGGTTTGAGACCAGCCTAGGCAACATAGCGAGATCTTGTCTCTACAAAAAAAAAAAAAAAAAGAGAGAGAAAGAGAAAGAGACTACATATACTTGGGTGTACACACATGCACTCACACAAGCAAATATTATAAATCATAAACTACCAAAGCCATTTCTGCAAAAAAAAGAAGTCATTGCCTGCTAGCATGTCTAATATGACATTGTTTGTGATTGTAGCTAACACAATAACAACTAATAAATAGTTATTGGAAAGAAGATTTCAACATTTTTATTTGCTAATAGTTGTATTATATGCAATTAAAATCAACAGTCCACTAGATATTAATTAACATCAATAGAAAATGATAGTTAGCTAGATACAAAACACATGTAAATAATGAATTGCCCAATTATGTTTTCACATGGAAAATTTCAAACAGTGCTTTAGTCTGATGCCATGTATTAATATAGAATAGAAGGCACAGTCTTATGAAAATCAGTATTACATTTGTTGCAAGAATATATAGAGCATAATTCAGCGTCACATAGTGACCCCTTTTTTGGTATCATTTTTAACTCTATGTATTTTTAATTGTATGAGTAACTCATCAGATCTAGAAAATTCTCAGCCATGATCTTTTAAATCTCATATCTGCATCATCTTCTTTGGTTGTCCTTCTGGTATTTTGATTAGATCCATGTCAAATTCCAGATCTCTTAAACTCACTTATACATTATTCTTTCTGCATTTTAGATGATTCTTTAAGATCTGGTTATATAATTCATTATTTTTTTTTTATTCTAGGTCCAATTGGTTGTTACACCTATTCAAGTAAGCATTTAATTTTAATTCTGTCATTTAAATAGTTATATGTGTTTATTTTCTAGAATTGTTGTTAGGTTCTTTTTTCAAATCTGTGCGGTCACTATTTGTATTTTCTTAGCCTCTTAACAAATTTTGAACAGTTCTTTTTTTTTTAACATTAAAGTTAGTATTTCAAGTCTGTATCTGTTAATTCCTTCTTTTCACTCCTTTTGTTGCCATTGTCCGTGCTCTTTTTTTTAATAACAACATTTTTTATTTTGATATTGTGGGGTACAGTCTAAGGTTAGGTAAACAAATATGCTTCGTTCAGGCACCCTTGTTGATAAGGGGTGTCTCCCCGGTCTGTTGCTCTTGTACTTGGTCATTCTTCCGTTTCATGGTGTGTTTGGTTAATTTTGATTGTGAAGTTGCTCATTTAAAAAATATATATAAATATATATTTATCTGTAAGGATTGAGTGATGCCTAAAATGAAGCTTGTTCTTCCAGAGATGATGGGTATTTGCTTCTTCCAGGTGCTTAGGGGGAACAAAACCAGTCTGAAATATACCTAAATAAAGTTCTTATCTTGGCTGTTTTGAATCCCTATGTCAGGAACAGGTAAGCATTCAGGTTGGCCTGTAGTTTATCCCTAAGGGGTAGAATCTACCCTATTCAGCATCCAAGTTTAGAACCGATTCTTTTCTTTGCTATTATCTGTAGTGAGTTTTTGCGTGTGTGCTTATGTCCAGAGTTTAGTTTTCTACCCTGAGGAGGTAACTTTTCGTCAGGTGTTTCCGCTTCACTGGAAAAGATTTCTTAACAGGCTCCACATCCTGCTCAGTTTCCATACAATACCCTAAAAACCAAGGCTCTGGTTTGAGTAAAAGCCACCACCTGTAGTGCTAAAGGTTTCACACAGGCCAAGTCCCTGAACCAGAGTTCCTTACATTCCTAGTCACTCTTTGTTGCTTTTAAGAATTTTTAAAAATATTATGCAGGCTTTTAAGTGCCAAAATCTATGAATCCATGTTGATTTTTAATGGTATTTTGGAAACTGAAATTTCTAAATTCATTCCTTCAGGCAATTATCTATTATCCACCATCCAAATTCTCTATTTCAGCCAGTACTTCACTCCAAACCTAGCCTCATCCACCTCACAATTTCTTGTTTGAAGCATTGATACCTTTCCTTTTGGTCACTCCCTCCAAGCTCCCTCCAGTCTCTTTTCCTAGACTTTTTTCTCCCATGATCATCCATTCCCCAGCAATGAAAACCTTTTACGTCATCATCCTCCCTTTTGCAGCAGAAGTCATATCCTGCCCTAAGGGGTTTTCTTTCTTTTTTCTCCCTCTTGTCCTTGGCACTCAAGAACATCCAGGAAAGCGGGAACTATACAGGGGGATGGGGGTGGGGTGAGGGGGTGGGGGGTATGGGGAGTGTCTCGGTCTGCAGTTAGAAACTTCAAAGAATTGTCTATTTGATTTTTCTGTTACCCAGAGGACTTTTAAGCTGAAAACTGCCAAGACTATAAATTTAAAAAGACTTTTTGAAAAAGAAGATACAGTAACTGACAGAATTTGAAGGTGTCTCGTACTGCTTCCTTTTTACCTCGGAACCTTCTAGCTAAAATACAGGATCCCTCTTTCCCTCCCCTGCTTGCCTACTGAGCCTTATACAGAAATTGGCCCAAATGCAAAGCAAGGAAACCAGAAAACTGTATTATTTCTGTAAAATGTCACATTATCTCCAGACTTGTTGTAGTATTGCATATCTACATGGCAGGAATTTTTGTTGTTGTTGTTGTTCAGTTGGCATCTCTGTCGTCCAGGCTGAGTGGCAAACTCACGGCCACCCCAGCGTTGTCCTGCTTGGCTCCGGCGATCCTTCTGCTTTAGCTTTCCAAGTAGCCGGAACTACCGGCGCGCGCTACCACGCCCGGCTATTTTTTTTTTTTTTTGTAACTGTAAAGACCACGTCTCGCCAAGTTGCCCGGGCGGTCGCGAACCCGCAGGCTCCGTCAATTCACTGGCCTCAGTCTCCCAAAGTACTGGAATTACAAGCTGAGCCTCCCAGCCCGGCTGGTAACAATTTTAAGAAAATGGGGGTGGGGAGGGAAGCTACCAAAATAAATGAGTAGTTAGAGCATGCTCTTTTGTGCTCAGGGCGAGCAGTCACAACGGAGTCCCGGATCAACATCGCAATCAACTTGGAAACCTACACACGGAAACGAAAAGCTGCACATTTAAAGACATTTTTCAGGCTATGCTAGTTAGTATCTAGTTTTGTGACACTAAATGAGCTGTACGTGACCATAGTGAAAACTCTGTTTCTGGCAGCTATTGTTATTCTCCGTATTTCACAAGTACTTCACTCCGCAACACTGTACACCAAATATTGGTAACGTAGTTCTAAATGTGGTGCTGACAAATCTAAGTATCCTTTGGACTAGAATGAAAGGATTACAACTCATTTGTTGAAGACATGCGTGGCTCTGAAAAGAGCCTTTGGGGTTAGGTGTTAAAATGCTTACTTGACGAATTCATTTGGAGCTGGTGTACTTGGTGACGGCCTTGGTGCCCTCGGACACGGCGTGCTTGGCCAGCTCCCCTGGAAGCAGCAGGCGGACCGCAGTCTGGATCTCCCTGGAGGTGATAGTCGAGCGCTTGTTGTAATGCGCCAAGCGCGAGGCCTCCCCCGCGATGCGCTCGAAGATGTCGTTGACGAAGGAATTCATGATGCCCATAGCTTTGGACGAGATGCCGGTGTCGGGGTGGACCTGCTTCAGCACCTTGTACACGTACACGGAATAGCTCTCTTTGCGGCTGCGCTTGCGCTTCTTGCCGTCCTTCTTCTGCGCCTTGGTGACCGCCTTCTTGGAACCCTTCTTTGGGGCAGGGGCCGACTTGGTGGGTTCGGGCATTGTAGCACTAAAAAATGAGACACTGTTGCAAACACCTAACAGGAAACTCATCCCCAGCGAGCCCACGTTCATTTATAGACGCAATATTCAAATGAGGCTAATAAGATGTCGTTTGTGATTGGACTGTTTTAGAATGTCGTCACAAATACCAATGTAAACGACACTTAAAATACTATATTTTCATTGGCTGCTTTGTTACTTTACTTTGACCCAATCAGAAAGACCAGACTAGACTACCCGAAGCTACTATAAATAGGCCTCTTCAAGCAAGACAGCTGTGTAGTTCCCGCAGAGCGTGTTTTTCATTATGAACTATTTTTTAGGCTTGTGGAGTTAGCACCTTATTCCTAGACAGCTCAACTCCATAGCAAGTTAACCTTCTGTAGTCAGTTACTTAGAAACCATGACACTTGGGATCGAATTCAGCACTTAGACACATCGGTATCCTTTTTTAACCCTGGGGTTTATAGTCTGCTGCCTGCCTTACCGCGCACCGTTGCCAGCTTAAGCGATCTCCAGTCAGCGAAAGCGCGGGCGCACCGTATTGTATGCTTGGAGGTCCGGCAGAGCAGCACGTCATGTTGCCCGTTTTTTCTCGCGGATCTATCGAGGAAGCTCAACTATTGACTATTGATGAAACCCATTCCGCTCCCGGGATGCCCGCCCCTCTTTGGTGGCGTTTACTCCCAGCCACGCCCCCTGTGAATGCAACAGCTCTTTCACTGAGATCGGTGGGTGGCTCTGAAAAGAGCCTTTGGGTTGTGTTGAGCTAAGCAGTTGGCCAAAACTTCCTATTTTTTCTTGGCTGCCGCCTTCTTTGGCTTGGCTGCCTTGGGCTTGGCGGTCTTTGGTTTAGCCGCCTTGGGTTTCACTGCTTTGGCCTTCGCTGGGCTCTTGGGCGCCTTCTTGGGCTTGGCTGCTTTCGCCTTTTTCGGGCTTTTCGCTTTTTTGGCTCCTGCAGCTGCGGCCGGCTTCTTCGCCTTCTTTGGGGTCTTCTTGGCGCTCTTCTTAGGGGTGGCCGCCCCCGCCGCTTTCTTAGGCTTCTTTGCCGCTCCTGTGGGCTTCTTGGCCTTGGCCGTACCTGCTTTTTTAGCTTTAGGCTTGGCTTCTCCGGAGGCTGCTTTCTTGTTGAGTTTGAAGGATCCCGAGGCGCCGGTGCCCTTGGTCTGCACCAGCGTGCCCTTGCTCACCAAGCTCTTGAGACCAAGCTTGATGCGGCTGTTGTTCTTCTCCACGTCATAGCCGGCGGCTGCCAGCGCCTTCTTGAGAGCGGCCAAAGACACGCCGCTGCGCTCCTTGGAGGCGGCGACAGCCTTGGTAATGAGCTCGGACACCGGGGGCCCAGACGCTTTGCGCTTGGCCGCACCTGCGGACTTGCGGGCCTTTTTCTTCACGGGTGCCTTCTCCGCAGGGGCCGGAGCGGCGGGCGCGGCGGGCGCAGTCTCGGACATGTTGAAGGCAGACGTGAGAGAGAGCAATTCGAGCCGGAAGCAGAGGCACTGGCCGGGACTCGGGCCGCGGCGCTGCGCCCGCCCGTTTATATAGGGCGGAGCTGCGCCGTGATTGGTGCGCTGTCCAGCCCGCCTCGCTGGCAGCCGCAGAGTGTCCTCTCCGATCCAGAGTTGTGTTTGTTACACCTCAAAAAAAGCCAAAAATATCAAAATTCTCAACACCGAACTTCCAAATTTTTCCCAGATAATGATCCCCGAAGCCTCAGGCTTCAAGAGGATCTCAAATTATAAGAAAAGAACAAAACCTTGTGCCAAAAACTGGCAATATTTCCCGCCGTGCTTGGCAAAATTCAACTCAGGGAAACAAAACTTTCTATTTTCTTCGTAAATTATAAACCGATCTTTAGCTGTGGAGTTTTTTGACCTCTCAAATATGATTCTCCAAGTGGTTAGCTTCTTACCTGTCCAAAAAACATGCCACTGGCATTAAGATTTTTATTACAAATCTGCACTTAAGTGAGGGAAGTAACACAGGCTCCTCGGAGAGTCCTGCCTATTGAGCCGAGGGCATTTGAGTTCATCAAACTGGTTTAGTTTAACGTCAAACAAATTATTGCCCATTTAGGGCTAAATTTTGGACCCCTGGGACATCAATCTATGTAGCCATGGTTTTATTTCTGTCCGCTTCACCTGAGTTTTTAAACAATTCGTTTGGATAATTCTCTTTCTGCTCCCAAGGGTTGGGGGCGGGGCCGTTGCTTCTCTCTTCCTCTGGACAACTGCTCCATGGGTTGAGATACCTTGAATCCAGGGTACTTGGGAAGGAAGGGGAGTCCAAAATATATTCCGGGTTCAGAGATGAAAAAACATTAAATTTCAAATATGATGTCTATAAAGTCACTGGAAGTGAAGGGCCACTCTACTTTGAAGCATTTGTCTTTCTTTAACCTTGCTGAGTGCTTTTGGAGTATGTTTCAGGACCAAATTGTAATATACTAGGTTAGAGTTGAAATTCGAGCTTTGATCATAAGGGAAAATGAAGAAGAAATGTAGATTGAAACATCTATTCCCAGTATTAGAGAAAACTAGACCCTGTTATTAATGAATAGCTGTTGAATGACTAGTCCACTCACCATATATGTTTCAATCCTCATGAAGATCATGGCCCAGTGCTTCATAAAAAAGAAAGTAAGTGACATGTAGAAATTGAATAAAAATACAAATTTTGATCTCTGAAGCAGAACTTTGAGAGACTATCTAAGCTAAGTCACTGCCCTCTGAAGACATCCTTGGACCAATATATGAAACAGTGGATTTGTTTAGGTAGTTGCCCCAACAAGGAAGAGTATAGATTGACAATGAAAACCCAACCAAAATAATTATTTCTGAAAATCAGTCTGGTTGAAATCGTCTTTTAAAAAACCACCTACTAGGGATGTAAGATAGAATTTTGTCTAGTACTACAAAGTGCTACAATACTGTTCTGTGAATGTGGCTGATTGTAACATGGCATTTGGATATCACCTTAAACTTTAGTTTCATTGCCCCAAATCTTCTCCACAGATGCAATCCCTACCACTGAAATAAATAAAATACAGAACTTTAATACATCATGAATGAAATGATTCAAAGCAGTCCTACATAAAACGAATGCTGAATTTGGTATAAAAGTGATGTAAATTATCGACATGACTGTAATGTGTAAACATTTTCAATCTAACAAGTGCAAGCTAGTGCAAAAATAAAATTGCCTGTTTGCATTTACTGAAATAAAAAGTAAGGTGGATAAATCTCCAAAGCAGACTAGGGCATTTGATGTTACATGGACATTTGATTTTAGAATGGAAGTATACCTACCTATCTTTTTTTTTTGAGTTGGAGTCTCACTCGGTCGCCCAGACTGGAGTGCAGTGGCTGCTCCCCGCCACCGCAGCCTCGCCTGCTGGGCTCCGGCGATCCTTCCGCCTCAGCCTTCCGAGTAGCTGGAATTACCGGCATGCGCTACCATGCCCGGCTGATTTTTTGATTTATTGTAGAGATGAGGTCTCGCTGCCCAGGCGGGTCTCGAACCTGCGGGTTCAGGCAATCCACTCACCTCAGCCTCCCAAAGGCGCGGGATTACAGGCTGAGCCACCGAGCCGGCTTCTACCTATCTGTTATGACAACCATAACTGCTCCTGTAAATGGCTAAAATTTGCATAGCACCTTGAAGTTTGCTTTCAAATACCTCACTTTATCTTACATATTCTTCACTTCTTGGAGGGACTTTAACTCCAAATTCTGTGAACTTTCAATTCACTTATGTTTGTCCCCTATGGTGCAGTGTATTTTCTGATAGATAAAATGATTTGGCACACTTAAAGAAGACATCGAAGAGTGACCATTAAATCAAGCATTTATCTGACACTTTTTAATGATGAAATGGGAGCAATACTAACAGGCTTTACTTATAGATCTGCCAGGAGGCTGGCGATATCAGAACTTGGCATGTGTGCTCATGCATGCTCATGTATGTGTTTTAAATACAGATTCTGAGCTCTCAAATTATTCTTATCTAATAATTCTCCAGTGGGTCCTCAGAATCTGAATATTTAACAAGTTTCTCATGCCATTCCATGTTTAGCCAAGTTTGGGAACTACTGCCCCTTTCACTAGAGAACTTGCCTGTGAGATTTTCTTGACTTGCCTGCTGGGTATGACCACATGTTGGGAGGATGAGGGTAGCATTAGTCTAATCCTATTAGTCCAATCCTGACTTCCTTGGATTCATGCCTGACTGGGCCACTATAGTGGGCTCAAGAAGGAGAAAAGCCATTAACTGAAGTTCGCATCCAGTGATTCATTATTTTCCACTTATAGAGGGTGGACAGAAACTTGACTTCCTATGGACTACTTGTCTCATCCATTATAGCATCTCCATTCCTTATCTCATTTTATCATTCTTAATAGTAATTATTGATTTGATCTATTGGCTACTGTACTATGCAAGAGAAAATGAAAAAGAGGTAAGACATTCTCTTGATAAGACTGTTGGTAAGAGGTACATCCCAGATGCCAGCACACATTGGTCTGACTTCAAAGCATGTGCTTTTATTGATCAGAGTTTTTTAGACTGCAGGTCTGACCAAACATCAAAAATTATGAAATCAATTTTATTGTGTACAACTAATTTTTAAAAATGAATTGGAATATAATATAAAACACCAGAGCTCACTGTATGTAGCTTTAATTATGTACACAACTCTGTCCTCATGTAAAAGATGTTTCTTACTGTACAAGCTAATATGTCTAGAGTATGGTATGTCTTCCTCATGTAATTTATAATCATGAAATAGTCTCAAGTGTGCCATTTTTTAAAGGGCTAAGAAAGTAATTTCCTATCATTGACACTTTTTAAGTAACTCCGAGTGATCGAAAATAGGGGGCCATTGTGATCATTTCTATTGTGGTCATGTACCAACTATGTTAAGAGAAAGAATGTGGTTTGTAGAAAAGTTGAAAGGAAAGGAAAGATGGCTCCTTAATTCCTTTTACTACGCAATTCTGGATTCCAAGTGCTTAAATCTGAACATTGTTATTTTGGTGTGATGTTTCCATTATTGTTTTATTAAGGAGAGTTTGGGAAAGAGGAACATTATACTAGATAAAGGTACTATGTGTTAACTTAAACAGTATTTTTCTTTTTATTTAAATCAACAATAAAAATGATGTGATGCATACCCAGGGTTATTTGTTGCAATATTGTTTGAAATTGTAAGATGTTTAAAACATTAATGTGCATACAAGAAAATGGTTGAATAAATCAGGGAACATTCACACAGTGGAGTAGTATGCAGCTAAAACAATGACCGAGGAAGATCTCTATGAAATAATATAGAGTGAATTCCAGGATATGTGATGTATACTTAGGTGATTAGGAAAAGGACAAACAAGTATTCATAGTATAATAATGCCCCTTGTTTGAGAAAGAAGAAGATAAAAGAAAACATATAATTTTCTGTCCATTCATAGAAAAAAAAATACAGGAAGGATAAACCAAAACTGAAGAGTTTGGTTAAGTTACCTATGGAAGGTGGGTGAGAATAAAAAAGTTAGAAAGAGGGCAGAATGGGAAGAAGGCCTGGGAAGAGGGGAATATTTGCATGTGCATGCATGAGCACATGAGAGGGGAAGAAAGGAGTGACTTTTTTTGTATACCTTTTCATATAATTCTGGCTCTTACAATTACAGTAATGCTTTATATACCAGCAAAACAAACTACTAAAACCAATAGAAATGGGGATCCAAAATGGAATATGAGCACTAGCAAATAAACCAAGCTATATTAAATTAATAACATAATAACATTGAAGAAATCAAGGAAGATAAAAGTTAACTTAAGTAACTAAACAACAATATTGATTGGATACTGTAAAGATAAGGACAAAAAAGATACACACAATAATTTGTAGTAATCTAGTAAATGTTATCCTCTCAGGCATAGAAGTTATTAATTCTAAAACTATTTAATATGCACATTAGAATTGAACAAATAAGTAAAATCATCTAGGTTGTAGATAATGTGAGTTAGTTTTATCACTGGTGGAGAAAGAAGTATTTGGCTAAAATGAACCTTGTAGCGATGGATTAGAATTAGAGGTATTAATATAAATTCATATTTTTAAATGAAGCTACGGTTACATAAAAAACATAGATCTGTGTGTGCATCTGCATAAGTTAATATACACACGTATGTCCTTGCTTTGTCAACTGAAAGGGCCTACAAGTGGTTTTACCCTAGTACCAATTAGTATACCTGACACATGATCTTTGGTTTTTAGAACCATTCTCCAAGAGAACGAAACAGGACTTTTTAGAGAAGTGGTTGATTCCAAGACTGGGGAAGAGAAGATGCAGGGGGAGCCTGGAACATCTTGTGGTGCCAGAAAATAAGGAGATGCTGAAATAAAGATGGAAACTTGTTGACAAAACAAGCAAGTCATTCTCATAGCTCTCCTAATAGCCAGAGCTGGTACTATTTGAGAAACAAAATTTTCAAAAAGATGGCATTAGATTGTAACACATAGAATAAAATATATATCCATAAATACATAAGGAAGAAAGATAACTCTTCCTTACTGTACAATTTCCGATTAATAAGTGTATGAGAAAAGTGGGAAATATGAAATGATCATTAGGCAGACACTATAGTAATTTTTTTACAAATAAAATCCACTGATGGATGCTAAAATTAGTGGGTAAACATTTATGAATAAGCAAGATTTGCTTCCCCAAGATGCCTATCACATTGAAGAATCCTAGCAGACACTACCTCTACTGAGTAACGTAAATATCAAAAGATAATAGGACATATGTGCATTATAAACTCCTTGATTTGAGAAGGACGCTTCACCATTTTGGTGATATTTTCTGGCAAAAAATACATAAACTCACCCCAAGGAGGAGAAAACATCAGACAAATTCAAACCAAGGGACATTATTCAAAATAACTGATCAGCATTCATCAAGAGTGTGAATGTCATAAAACACAAGAACAGAATTCAGAACTATTACAGAAAAAGAACATTAGCGAAAAATTTTGTGAAATTTACATAAAGTCTGTAGTCTTGTTAATATTTTACCAGTGTCTATCTCCTACTCCTGATAATTGTTTTTGGTTATGTAAAACAATATTTCAGGATGATAGTTGAGAGAAATAAGAAACTTTTTGTACTATTTTTGCAACTTTCCTGTAAATCCAAAAATTATTTCAAAATAGAAAGTTTTCTAAAACAAATATCTTAATATTTCACCATTCCATAAAACTTCAGAGGTGATTAAAGAAAATTATTGTGATATAGGCTTTCTGTAGTGGTGGAACTATAAATTACTTTTAGTCTTGTGTGTAAACTTTTATGTGTTTTCAAAATCTCTATCATATAAATGTCTTTATTATTAGCAAACAACATGTTTCTCTTAAAAATATTATGTTATGCTGGGCGCGTTGGCTCACACCTACAATCCCAGCGCTTTGGGAGGCCAAGATGAGAGGATTGCCTGAGTTCACAGGTTCAAGACCAGCCTGGGCAACTTGGCGAGACCTCATCTCTACAATAAATCAAAAAATTAGCTGGGTGTGCTGGTGTGTGCCTGTAGTTCCAGCTACTTGGAAGGCTGAAGCAGAAGGATCACCTGAGCCCAGCAGATCGAGGCTGCGGTGGCCGTGAGTGTGCCACTGCACTCCAGCCTGGACAATAAAGTGAGACTCAAAAAAAAAAAAGTTATTAAAAAATGTGTGCTGTGTATAACGGTTATTTATATACTATCCCCCTTGTGCCCTCCATCTCTCCATTATCTGCACTTTGTTGAAATTATTTTTTTAATAGATTTTTCTTTGCATAAGTATCCATAAACAATATAGTTCAGTTTGTCTGTTGGTGATATCATAGTGTGTTTATTATTTTATGCCTTGCTCTTTTTCTTTCAATAGTATCCATTTCTTTTTATTATATTGACACAGAAAGTTCAGGTTTGTTCATTTGCCTTGCTGTTTAACATTATAAATATGGCCAAAAGCATTTTCTTACCTAGTCCACTCCTCATGGTCTTCCTCATGGATGTATAATGTGACAAGCTTAATTATTTTGAATCTCAAGGCTTGGATTTCTGAGCTGTCTCAGAACAGTTTTGGTGATACTGAAGCCACCATACTGTGAGAAAGTCAAGCTGCATGTGGAGACCATGCTTGAGAACTCTCACCCTCCCTGCTTTCCTCCTCTCTCCTTCCTTCCTTCCTTCCTTCCTTCCTTCCTTCCTTCCTTCCTTCCTTCCTTCCTTCCTTCCTTCCTTCCTGACTTTTTAGAGACAAGATCTTTCTCTGTTGCTCAAGTTGGAATGCAGTGGTGCTATCACCATAGTTCATTGCAGCCTCAAACTCCTGGGCTCAAGTATTCCTCCTGCCTCAGTCTCCCAAGTAGCTGGAAGTACAAAGTACCACCACACCCACCTGGTTTGTAATTTTTTTTTTTTTTGGTAGAGATAGGGTCTTATCATATTACCCATGGTGGTCTGGAACTCCTGGTCTCAAATGACCCTCCCAACTCAGCCTCCTGCAACTCTGGGATTATAAATGTGCTCCACCATACCAGCATTCAATTTCAATAAAGCTGATCACAGTCAACTAAACTGATTTCATGAATAGCAGGTCACAGTCAGCAAACTGAAGGGGTATTATGTCAAAGGATGCAGTCTAAGAAGTTATCTTTATCTCTTTATATATTTTATATAATGTGTATATACCTTTATATTTTACATATTTTGCCATATGCATACACACACAGATATATAATTTATATATTTTATATATATGCACATACATATTTCAAGCTCTAACTTCAGAGTTAAATTGTTCCACATAGACCTGAGACTAAATAAGTAAATAAATCTAAAACAAAAAAATTTAAAAAGTGTAAGTCTAATAAGTAATTCTAAGTTTAATTTGCATGTCGAACCGTATGGAAACTCCAAGAACACATTCGTGTTTTAAGATGAAACCCTGAGACAAATCAGCAACTTGACTTGCCCTAAAGTTAGACAAGATGGTGGAGGCTTTCAGGAGGGAATTCCTGTGGAATTTTGAGTCAGAAAGGATATTTGCAAAAGGTGTAGGTGGAGAGTTTTGATGTAGGAATGAGGTGAAAGTTTGAGATACATATATTTACATATAATTTTTTTTTTTTGAGTTGGAGTCTCACTCTGTCACCCAGCCTGGAGTGCAGTGACATGCTCATAGTCACCTCAGCCTTGACCTGCTGGGCTCAGGAGATCCTTCCACCTTAGCCTTCCAAGTAGCTGGAACCACAGGTATGCGTTACCATTCCGGGCTAATTTTTTGATTTATTGTAGAGACGAGGTCTTGTCAACTTGCTTAGGCTTGTCTCAAACCTCTGGACTTGGGCAATCCTCTCATCTCTGCCTCCCAAAGTGCTGGGATTACAGGCATGAGCCACTGTGCATGACTGGGATATATTTTTTTGGGCCAAGAAATTTTAAGAATATAAAACCTAAGTGTCTACACATTTACACTTAAGGGGCAAAAAAGGATCTTTTAATTCTGGCAAGAGCCAAGGAATTTTCTTTTCTGTCTGGAAAAGGGGCCTGTGAGAAACAATAGTTTCAGAGATATTAACCACATTTCCATTCACTTTTAATATTGAAATCATAATCATTTTTCTATTCGATCTTTGCAGCATCTGTCTATTCAAAGGTCTTGCTCATGTCTTTAGAAGAAATGGTTCAGTAAACAAGAATACATTGCATTTGGTTTTTCTGTGTATCTTTTCTCTGTTTTTCAGTTTCTTTGTTTGTCTATCATACTTCCTATTATTACTTACCCTTTTATTATTATATTCTTTATTATTATATCCTTTTGCTTTTTTTTCTCCACCATTCTTACATTATGTGGATTTGCTGATTTGTAAATGTAAGGATTATCTATTTACATATGATCACTAATTTACATGTGGTAGCAGTTTGGCATAATGGTTAATCAGATAGACTCTTGTGTAGTTCTATATTGCTGCATAATAAATTATCCCAAAATTTAGTGTCTTAAAATAATAATGAACATTTATTATCTCATAATTTCCATAGATCAGGAATTTGAGTGTGACTTGGGATCACTGATGAGACTGTAGTCAAGATATTAGCTGGAACATTGGTCATCTGCAGACTTAAGCTGAAGAGTGGAATTGGAAGATTTCCAGATGGCTCACCTGGCTAGCAAAGTGCTGTTGGCTCTTGGTACAAAGTTTCTGTTCCTTTGCAGATGACACCTTCCATAGGGCTGTATGAAGTCTCACTACATGGCAGCTATCTTCCCCCAGAAGGATTAAAAAAAAAAAAAAAAAGTAGAAGTCCCATGATCTTTTATAACCTAACTTCAGAAGTCACAGTATTTGCTAGGTTTATAAGTCAGACCTATCCAATTTGGAAGGGAACTACACAAGTCTGTTAATACCAGGAGGTGATAGTCGGGCTAGATGGCTCAGCCTGTATGTAATACCAGTACTTTGGTAGGCTGAGGTGAGCGGATTGCCTGAGCCTGCGAGTTTGAAACCAACCCAGGCAACTTGGTGAGACCTCATCTCTACAATAACTAGAAAATTAGCCGGGAGTGGTAGCATGCACCTGTAGTTCTGGCTACTTGGAAGACGGAAGTGGAAAGATCACTGGAGCCCAGTGGGTCCAGGATGGGGTGGCCAAGTGTGCCACTGGACTCCCGCCTGGGCGACAGAGTGAGACTCCTACTCAAAGAACAAAAACAAACAAACAAAAAAACAGGAAGTGAGAATTGCTGGTGTTATCTTGGAGTCTGGATACCATTGTTCTGGAGGTACACCACTACATTTCAAATCTCGGTCCTCTAATATACAAGGTGAATTTAAAAAACTTGCTAAACTCTATTTCTCAATTTTGTTATGCCTAAAATGTGAATGAGAATATTGCAGTAGATTGAACTATTGCTCCCAATTTTTTTGGTGCCCTTCCTAGGAATATTACACAATCCTGTCCATTGATAGGGCTTTACAGTATCCCTCCCCATGTGAGGAGTACTCTTTCTTATAATGTCTACATCAGTTCTTATATGTGAGTTGCTTAGATCAATAAAACATGAGTATAAGTAACATGCACCTACTTCCTGGCATAATCTTCAAGAGCAATGAGATCCCTTTATGTCATCTTTTTTCAGCCTGGATCCCTCTATGAAGATGTGTAACTGAATCATTGCTGATCCACAAAGAAATGCAATTTGAACCTGAAATAACCATTCCTGTTGTTATTCACAAAGATTTGAGAATTGTTTATAACATTTAAGAAAACTTGATTGATACAACTGTTACCTGCTTAGTAGAACTGTTGCTAAGATTAGATAATACTTTTGAAGTGCTTATAACAATTCTGGCACAAAGTAAGTAGCCATACACGTCGTTTATTATGATAATTACACAAACCTAAATTCACATGAGATAGGTTTACAAACCATGCCATTGATTATTAATTTATAAGACGACATTAAAATAAGTATCAAAGGTGTGCCTATTGCATTATTTTCTGGTCAGGAAACCAATATACCAATTAGAGGTTAATTTCTGAGCATAGTTGTATATTAAGGGATATTTCATCAAGCAGTAGTCTCTTGATTAATCTCCCCCAGGGATGCTTGTGTACTGCCTTCTGCTCTGTGGAAAAGATACATTCAACAAATTACTATGCTATGAACTCTTCTAGATGATCACCGGTCTTCCATTTTTCATAGTTGCTCTTCCATAATGTCTCTGGACTTGTAGTGTGGAGGCTAAAGCAACTCCATCTTATATACTAATCCACTATATTGATTTCTGATTAATCCCATTTCTGGAAAGGTCTATAAGAGTTCTACTTTCATGAGCTTACCATAAATCTTACCCTTAAGTAAAAACAACCTTGATGTTATTGTAAACACATACTCACTATAAATACTGCCCTTAGGCAAATTCCTTATGTTATATAAACCCTGGTTCTGGGGGGTAAAATTGGGCTCAAGGATCCACCATCTTATATCACTACCACTTGAGACATGCCTTGTCTTCCTAAGTTCCTTTTAAATGTTAACTTCTGAGAACTAGACTTGTCAATCTCTTTCTTGAGCCTCTCAGTTTCCCTGGCCTTTAGGAATAGATTTCCATAGAGTTGCTCACAGAGGAACATGTAGCAAGTATAATATCCCTGTATAATCTACATCTGTTACATTATAAGACTATTCAGTTACAATTTAAACTATTGCAACATATTGCAATAAAGTTTACTATAGAGTAGATACTATGTGCTAGGTACTGTGATAAAGATTTGACAGGTACTCAATCCTTAAAATAATTCCATGTACTATTATTATTATCATTTTCTGGAAGACAAAACTGTCCAGCTCCTTACAGTGAACTTACATTGCTGCCACTCCTGGGAAGATTTCTCTAGTAACTAATTTTACCATCCTTTGCAAATTATTGTTATCCCAGGTACAATAGAATATTGTTTTCATATTGGATATTGATTCTTGAGCACTGTTCCTTGATTTTTCTTGGGGGCGGGGGTGGAGGTTGAAGTAGAAAGCAGGAAGTGGACTACAAAGCAGGAAGCAATTTGTAGGACTGTATATATTTGAGACAGGTTCTTGCTCTGTTGTTCATGCTGGTATGATCACAGCTCACTGCTGCCTCCAACTCCTGGCCTCAAGAGATACTCCCACCTCAGACTCCTGAGTAGCTATGAATACAGGTGCATGCCACCATGCTTGACTAATTTATTTATTTATTTTTGTAGATACTGCTCTCCACTATGTTGCCCACGTTGGTCTCTAACTCTTGGTTTCAAGCAATCCTCCCACTTCAGCCTGTCAAATTGCTGGAATTACAAGCATGAGAAATCACTCTCTGCCAATATACTTATTTTATGAAGTCATAACATAAACCATGTTAGCCTTCCTCATCATCTCCCCCCTTCTCTGATGGGGACAGTCCAGGGTTTGGGGTTTTCCTTTTGTTTCTTTCCTTTCCTCTTCATTCTTCCTGTCTATCCTTCCACTTTGACCTCAATAAAGTTTAAGAACTACAATCAGAATGCAGTTTCTAAACTTTTCCTATGGAGAAATTATGGAGTTCCCAATATTCAGAGATTTGAGGAACAAAGATGTCACAAAGCCTCCCACTTTACAAAGCAGGAAACTTGAACCTAACATGGTAAAAGTACATTTTGAAGAATGACCACCCTCTGGACTTCCAGCAGCATAAGGATTGGGGCAGATAGTACTAGAAAACACTTCAAACATTGCTCTCTGTACATGAGTTGCTCCGGAAGGGCCAATGTTTATTAGATGTATTCAGTCCTAGAGAGTCAGTGTATTAGCACACTCCAATTTTTAAAAAGAGAGATGCCACTCTAGGGAGTCCATATAGAAGGAATTTAATAGAGGTGATTAAATAAACAGGTGTTGAAAGAGTTGAGAAACCCAAGAGAGGGAGTGAGGACAACCTAAAGATAAGCTTCAGCAGAAAGTTTCTACCTTTTCTTGTGCTAGAGGAACAAACAGGAGAAAATGTGATGCTAGCATTCAGGAGTTGGGGCAGGAATTCTCCTTACAGGTTGGTAAGGCAGGAACTCAGAATTCCTGGAGAAGAACTCTGGTGGCAATGGTTTCAAGGTAGTGCCCAAAGAGGCTGGAGAAGCCCTACAAAACTTCTTTGCTTCTGTCTTCTTTGTCAGAAGTACTCTGGCCCTACCTTAATCTTCCATCAGTGTCTCCCATTGGTCAAATCTATTGGAAACCAGAGAGCAATGGAACCTGGGAAATGTAGTTTTTCACAGATGTACAGCAGTCTCAGAGAGTAAACAGGCAAATAATAGAAACAAGCAGGAACACAAAACTCAAATATTTCTGCAATTTCAGATGTGTAAACATGTGACCCTGTACTTGCACTCAACCAGGCACCTTAGAAAACACAGAGGTGCACTTCCGTTTTTTAGGATACTGGATTAACATGACTATTTTGCCTTGTTTTAACCAGGCTGTGTTTATTCAGTGTGGTAGACATCCCTTAAGATGAGACCTGCCTTTGAGCGTTCATATTCTGGCATTATACCTTTTCAGATGTGCTACACTTTGTGACTTGTTTATAACAAACTGTATCAAAAGTGATGGTGTGCCACTTTTGAGATTAGATTTTAAAAAATTGTGGCTTCTATCTAGGGCCTTCTCACTTGCTCATTTTTTAGAAGAAAGTCTGTTGCCATGTGGTGACCTGCCCTGTGGAGAGGCCTACATGGGGACTTGAGTCCTTTGGTCTAATAACCTTAAACAGAAAAAGTACTAAAATGATACCAGCAACTGTGTAATTTGGCTTAGAAGTGGATCAATTCCAGGTAGACTTTTAAGGTTACTGTGGTCCTGTAACCTTGGCCTCCAGAGGAATCAGGTTGACTAAGCTCAGATCCGGAAGCTGCTAAGTTTGGTATAATGTGTGAAATACCTATAGATAACAATTATCCCAAGAGATAAAATAAAACATCCATAAGGGGAAAAGGAAGGGCAAAGAGTACATGGCTTTCAGTGTCTGTCACGTGCCAACTACATTATACCCATTTAATCTTCACCTCCTTCCACTGAGGTGGGTAATGACACGCTCCATTTTCTAGATAAGGCAATTGAGGATGAAAAGGGAAAATGATTGACTTGATGCCATGTGGTGATGCAAAGTAGGGGCCTGATGGATGGCCAAACTTGTGCTTTCATTTCTATTATGTCACACTGTCCCAGAAATCAAAATGACCAGCCTTTAAGGTTGCTATCCTCTGGTTGGGTGGTATATGAAAAAAAATTGTTTAAAATTAAATGTCTTCTCACTTTCTTAAAATACAATTGTCATTTTTTGTTTCTCTTTAAGGACGTCATATTTAATCTAAAATTTAAAAAAATGATTAGGGCTTTATTTCAGGTATTTCTTAGCTGAAAGTAAAGGGTACAATATGAAATTTGAGTGATAAATAACCAAATGATATCAAATTAAATCAAACCTCCAAAGTGGCAGGCATTTTTTGGGGGGGATGAGGGGAGGGTGTTAGGGTCTCACTCTATCACCCAGCCTACGAGTCCAATGGTGTGGTACAATCATGGCCCACAGCAGCCTCGACCTTCTGGGCTCAGGCAACCCTTCTGTCTCAGCCTCCCTAGTCTCTGGGACTACAGGTGAGCACCACCATGCCCAGCTAATTTTTATTTTTATTTTGTAGAGAGGAAGTGTCACTATGTTGTCCAGGCTGGTCTCGAAGTCTTGGGCTCAAGCAGGCCTCCTACCTAGGCCTCCCAAAGTACTGGGATTACAGGTGTGAGCCACTGTGCCTGATCTGAGGCAGGCAATTATTAACTTCTTGGACTAATATCACTGACATCATTATGTAGTAAAATAATAACAATGATAAAATTAGCAAACATCAACTAATATTTAGCGAGGATTTTCATTTGTGCTTAGTATTCTTCTAAGGCTTTTACATGTGCCTTCCCAATAACACTATGAACATGAATTCTGTGTATTAATTCCATCTACATATCTTCTCCCCCACCTCCCTGCCATTTACTAGATATGTGACCTGGGCAAGTTACTTAATCTCTCTGTGCCTTAATCTCCTCACCTATGAAATGGAATAATAATAGCTCCTGCTTCATAAACTGATTATGAGGGTTAAATAACACAAGTATATGCCTGTCATGTAAGGAACGTCATAAGCTAATTAACGAGATGAGATAGAACCTACATTCCTCACCATCCTAATCCAGTTTATGTGGCACAGCTGTAAATTTGGGCAACAAGGAATTTCTGTCTGATTCTGAGGGACAGTTCTGAGCCAAAAGTTAGACTTATGCAGTCTGGTTTCTAATCATGAATCCAGAGGATCAGTTCACCAGGTGTTTCTTTATGACACAATGCAGGGCGCCAGAAACCAGGTACTGAACTCTTAGGTCTTGCATGACCAAGTGCCACTAGGGCATCTGTTCAATGGAGTGTGGCAGTAGGACCTCCTTTCAAGTACCCACTGTGAAAACAAGAAGGACACTTTATAAAAGTGTTCTTGTAAAAATAGCCAATGCTGGCCAAGCTCAGTGGCTCACACCTGTAATTCCAACACTTTGGGAGGCCGAGGTGCGAGGATTGCCTGAACCCAGGAATTCAAGACCCAGGAATTCAAGACTCCACTATGCCCAGCTAAATTATTATTATTTTTTTTCATAGAGACAATTCAACATTGTCTCTATGAAAAAAAAAAAAAAATTAGCTGGGCATAGTGGAGTGCGCCTCTAGTTCCAGCTACTCGGGAGGCTGAGGTGGAAGGATCCCCTGAGTCCAGGAGGTTGAGACTGTGATAAACCATGATTGTGCACTGTATTCCAGCCTGGGCCACAGAGTAAGACTGCAACAACAACAACAACAACAACAACAACAACAAGCACTAGCAACAACAGTAATAATATGTAGTCAAGGCTAAATAAAGAGAAAAGAGAAATAGTGGGGAAAAAAATAGACAATAGAAGGGAGGGCATAAATGGAAAATTTACTGAGAGAATTATGGGTTTGTGGCTTTTCATAAGAGCATTTGAGAAAATAAGACACCAGGTGATTTGAATAAAGATTAAAAAGTTAGATTCTAGGCCATTAATAAAAGCTTGTATCCACTCATTTCCAGTGACTACCACCTCCAGAGGTAATTTGACTCCTTTTAACGTAACAGGGCTTCCCACTCTTGGCTGCTGTCTGTCTTGTCAGCAGGCATAGTGTTGCTTGTGCCAGCTGGAGCTCGTGGGCAGAGGTTAGCAGATGCACAGTGCCTATTTGCCTGCAGCCTGCAAAGCCCTGAGCCCAGGAAGGGGGCAGTCTGATACACAGAGGAACTGTGCTCCAGAAGGGGATTTACACATAGCCCATGCTGTTCCCTTTTAATAGAGAAAGCAAGAGAGCAGACTTGATAAGAATAAACATTTTCTGTGTGGGTGTCAGCTGAGAAAGTCAGCTTCCTAGCACCTGGGAACATTGGCTGATCCTCCCACAGGGAAAGAAGAAGCCACTGTTCCTAGTTAATTGCCAGGCAACCCAGATAAAGTCCCTAGGGTCATCACTTAAAGAGCTCTGCTGTGTCTTCACAGTACCTTTGCTCAAGACATTTCTAGCCATGTTGTTGCTGTCTATACTCCCAGCATTGCCATCCACCAGACCATGGCCAGTCTCTTAGAAGGTGTCCCTTACCATCTGCAAGTGGGAAAAAAGGGAGGACCTCACTAAGAAAGTGACCTTTGAGCAAATGACTGACAGAAGTGAGGGAATGAGTCAGGTAGGTATCTGCAAGAAGAGTGTTCTCGGCATCCTAAAAAAATATGGAAAACAGAGAGATGAGAAATAATATAGAAGTTTATGCAGTGGGTACAGGTCATAAGAGTGTGGAATTGGAATCAGCCCAGAAGTATAAGTGTCACTTGAGACAGGACCCAATGATGTGCCAGGAGAGGAGTTGGTAGCAGTTAAAGGTATTTCCTTTTGAAAGTCAAGCGGCAAGCTCTAAAGACCCACCAGGCTGGTTTTGTTTGAAAAGGCCAAATGGCTAGAGACTGATGGAGCTCATGGAAATGCAAGAGAGTAACTAATTCACAGACTTATCTAAAACCCCTCTTCTGAGGTTGACAGTTTACAACCCTGCAGTTCCTGGAAACCATTTGTTCTTTGAAAAATCTGATTTTTCTGAACACCACCTTGTAAAATCCAAAGGAGATGTGTAATCGCTCAACATGAACCCCCTCCCTTACCTAAACAAGTGTATAAGACCCCGCTTCTCCCATTCTGCAGGGCTTGATTTGGACGCATTAGCCCCTCAAGCCCACTGGACCAGCCAGCATAATAAAGTGCCAATTCCTATAATAGTCTCGGTGTCACGATCTCTCTGTCTTCCCGCTACATATCTGGTGCATTGGTTGGCAAATGGAGAGTTTGGAAACAGTGTGTTTCACCTCCTTTGTCATCGAGGTATGACCTCCAGGGCAACGGGAAGGGCAATCTCGCCTGGTGTGCAACGGACCTCTTGATCCATAGGAGGGAGGCCCCTCCTGGTGCACTGAAGCTTGGACCATGAAAGCACAACAGGGACCCAGGAGGCAAGGAACTGGCATAAGGACGACCACCTGATGGAAAGGAGAGAAAGACCACCTGATGGAAAGCGTAGGAATAAGAGCCTTTGCATAGACCTACCAATGGATGGCAGAAGGGGAGCTTGATCACCTCCTGGAACCCCTCTAGTAATCTCCAGCCTGAAGGAAAGGGCTGAAAGGCAGTGGAAGGAAACACTGTCTGAAGATGAACCCGTAGACTCCTAGGATTAGGACGGAAGGTTGAAGAATGTGCTGTGAGATTGTATGTGAATGAGACGGATGGTGGAGGGCTCTACATAAAGTTAGTCTGCGTTGGGTGTGTATCAACCTGCCAATTGCTAAGAGGTGTCTAGGATATCTTCGTGAGGAATATGACTGGAGGGGGCAAAGCGGATGTTTGCCATACCCCTCATTCTCTTATTTGTATGTGTCTGTCATTTTGAATCTGCTAAAAAGCTGGTTGAGTTATTATGCTTTGCTTAATGGGACATGTCGTCTTTTAAAAATTTGATTGGCCCATTTTTTTTATGTCATTTTATGTTTCCTTCCCTTTTTTTTTTTTTGAGTTGGAGTCTCACTGTTGCCCAGACTGGAGTGCAGTGGCTGCTCCCGGCCACCGCAGCCTTAACCTGCTGGGCTCTGGCGATCCTTTCACCTCAGCCTTCCAAGTAGCTGGAACTACAGGAGCGCTCTACCACACCCAGCTAACTTTTTTGATTTATTGTGGAGATGAGGTCTCGCCAAATTGCCCAGGCGGGTCTTGAACCCATGGGCTCAGGCAATCCACTTACCTCAGCCTCCCAAAGCGCGGGATTACAGGCTGAGCCAGTGAGCCCAGCTGTTTCCTTCCCTTGGGTGATGTTTCTCCCAACCCATAGGCACTGTCAAAATTCCTGCCTTTTGTCGTTAAGGTTGTGGAAAAATTGCCTGCTGTGTATATGAAGTGCTACCAGTTATCTTAAACTCTTTTCCAGGACCACAACTCCTCCCTTCCTTAGCCTGTGTTCTCCTTCATAAATTCTGAAAGAGTTCATTGTAATCCACCTGTAAAGAAATGTAGAAATGTCTCTTATATGCTACTTAGCTTTTTGCTAACTCAGTGCAAGTTAATGCTAGCCTTGGAGAAAACAATTTTGTAATCTTTCTCTGGCAACTAAGGGAATGAATAGGCTGTTCTTGTTTTCAAATACTGAAAGCCAGATTAGTTGAGAGTAAGTCTGTTTCTAAAGGTTTAGGCCTTGCCTAAGATCATAATCAACTGCTTGTCCCTGAAAACTGTTGGGAAGTCTCTTAGAGTTGTGTAACATATGGAGTCCCTACTTTATATTGTAATGCTAAATAACACTAATACTTGCTTTTTTTGGCTATGTCTAACTAGCACACCTCTTACAAGACTTAGAGCTTTAAATGCTGAATACTTTGCAGGACTTAATAAGGCATGGGAACTGGCCATTCCCACCTGATTAATTCACCTTGTAAGCTAGGTGCTTCACCTAAGGGACAGGTCAAGTACTAGGCACACTTGGTGGAGCATAGAGTGAGACCTAATCACTTTCATTTAGTTGTCTACATCTTACAACTAAGGCTACTGTTTAGTAATTCATGAGGATTTTTAACAATTTTGCTTGTTCATAATTAGAAATAAGTAGAAATAGATCATTTTACATCTACGTGGTCTGTTCACTCTAAAAAGGTTTTGTACCAAGCCATTTTTTTAGACCTTATTGGAAAGTCGTGGAGCAAACAAACAAACAAAAAAAGGGGCGGGGGAGGGGGTGCTTCAAGGAAGGCTGAGAATACTCAGACTCGGAGAAGCCATCAGGGTTCCAGGGATTCCTGGTATTACTGTTTATGACTTTATTTAGTTATTTATTTGCTTTAGAATTCTCCTTTGAGGAATAAATTGCAAGCATTCAAAACAAATTCTGGGTTTTCAAAACAACATGACCAAGAAAATAAGTAATAATCTGTACCCTCAGACACCCCAATGGGACAGATTTTGAATGATTGGAGAAAATTAAAATTATGTGGTTTAATAATAATAAACGCATTATTGAAAATCAAATTTGAACTCAGTACAAGTTAGCAAATAATAAGATTTGGAAAAGAACAAAACTATCTGGCAATTAAATTCACTTTGTAGACCTGAGAAAAAATAAAATGGTCAAAAGTCCTGTATGCAGAGGCATTTAAAAAATTTATTTCACTACTTTGCAAACAAGATTATATCCTATAGAATATTAAATGCCAAACTCCAGAGGCTTAACTCAGGACTAGGAATACCAAACTCCCAATTATAGAAAGCCTCTGAAGTTTTTAGAAACTGAAACATTAAGGAAAAACAGGAGAAGAACTCCAAAATGAGCACCAGTCAGAGGAAAGGTAAACAGACCTATTGGCAGTTGCCACTAAAGGCAAAGCTCCAACCACCCAAAAGAGGCCTGATATGAATAAACCTGCTAAGGGGAATGGTATCAGCTGCTATAACTGTGGCCAATCTAGGCACTTAAAGCACAATTTCTTTTGATAGCCTTAAGCCCCCAGGACCTTGTCCAATGTCCAGATTTAAAACAAAAAACAACAACAACAAAAAAACGGAAAGAGATGGTGCGGGCTTTCCTGAAGTGGGAGAAAACACCTAACTCATGATGGTGGCTGTTGACTGAAGGGGAAGGGCCACGGCCTATATGAATGTGGCTTGGGTCTATATGAATGTGGCTGGAGTCCAAATTAATTTCTTAATTAATACTGAGGCTAAGTTTCTAGCCCTCGTGCTCATAACTTCTTTCTCCTAAAACCTGCTCTCTAGTGGGAGTTAAAGGTGTTCCAAAAGTTAAATGTTTCACCTAACAGTTACTAAAAGGTGAATTCAAATTATAACTGTAAAAGGTTATCTATAAATAAATAAAAAGGAAAACAAAAAGCAAAGGAAAAATATAAAAAGGTTGTTGGTATACAAATAAGGTTTTAGTAAGAAAACAAAAAAGAAAGAAATATGAGAAAAAAGTTATTTTTATCTAAGAGGAAATCTTATGTGATACATTTCTGTCCTATAATAAAATAGATAGCTATAAGAATTTTTTTAAAAGGGGGTAAAAAACAAAAATAAAATAGTATAAGCATGCCAAAAATGGTATAAGGAAAGTTTATATATATATACATACAGAAGAAATTCTATAAACAATCTAGGCATAATAAATTCTTTTCTGGATGCAAGTCTCCAAGCATTTTTGAATTTCTCTTCAAATTTTATATAAAATTTACTTGAGTGCCTAGTTCAAATTATAGTCTAAAAACAGTCTGTCAGGCTACCTTTATAGCCCAGAAATACATGAAAAACTCCGTGGCTCAGCCTGCAATCCTGTGCTTTGGGAGGTTGAGGTGAGTGGATTGCCTGAGCCCGCAGGTTCAAGACCCGCCTGGCAACTTCCTCATCTCTACAATAAATCAAAAAATCAGCCATGTGTGGTAGCGCGTGCCTGTAATTCTGGCTACTCAGAAGGCTAAAGTGGAAGGATCGCCGGAGCCCAGCAGGTTGAGACTGCAGTGGCTGCTCCTGGCCACTGCACTCCAGTCTGGGTGACAGAGTAAGATTCCAACTAAAAAAAAAAACTCCAAAGGCTGGTACTTGTAATAAAGCCACAGAAATTAATTAAAGTTTATCATTTAAGTTATGCGAATAACTTCAGGCCTTGTAGCTTTTGTACAAAAAGGTAATCAGACACAGCCTACAATTGTCAAAATGTATGCCTGACTTTATTCCTTTTATTGAGCTAGAATCCAGTAATTTCATGCCCACATAATGGTCATGCAAGAATTCCAGTCAGTGCCAGCAAACAAATCTGGACGTAAGTCAGACAGGGAGAAATTTTCGATCTCTGGCTAGGCAGGACTGCGCCCATTATCAGCACTGAAGAAATTACAGAAGACGGACCTTCACCCCTCAGCACCCCAAATGATTATGGGATTGAAAAATCTCTAAAGAATAAATAATTGAGGCAGTGTAGCTAGCAGAAACTAGACATAAATACATTTCCTATAGGTAGGTTTTAAAAGGTGTTCAAACATTTCTACTGCAAGGCCTAGTGGCATCCTATCCCACCCCTTGGCAAATCCAGGGAAAACTCCATCAGATGTAAAACTAGTACAGCACAATCTTTCAATTTGTGGTTTAGCATAATAATCACTAGAAATCCTTTGGGGACACAAGTAAATTAAACATAGGTATTTGGTATTGCATCACTCAGGCTCCAAGTCCCTGAAATGGAATTTGTTAAACCTTTGAAATTATTTAATGGTAGGCCTTTTTCCTACACCTCTGAAGAAAAGGGGGCCACAAACATAAATGCTCATAAGAAAATGTGTTGTCCATTTGGGACACATTTTAATCACAGTATATAAGCTTATTTCCCTAGACACTTCTTGGACCGGAAGAAACTCAAACATCCCAAAGGAGTAAGTGCTGCTAAAAATTAAAGAAAAGAAGTATTCAACCAACAAATGTAAGGAAAAAAAGGACCCTAAGGGTGGTCCTGTTCCTTTACTAATCTATAGAATTTAAATACCTAACTACTCTATCGTGATAAAACCCCTCTATGAAGCCTCAAAGGCAGGTGAACAGGAGCTCCTGCTATGGAAAAAGGCCCCCAAACAGGCCTTTGAATGAAGTAAACAGGTTTCTCACCTTTTGAAATTCCTTATGGGTGGCCACCCCCTCTTGTTAAAGGCATACAGAAAAACTTAAAGAAATTAGGAAGTCTTGCCCTAAAACAGCAAATGCAAGCCTTAGGTTCAGTCCTAAATGCCATCCATTGTCAAGGCAGAGAACGATTGTCAATTAGTTTAACTACCGATGCCCATTCTTTTAAGCTAAGTGATATGATATGGGTAAAAAAAAAAAAGGCATGTATAACCTCCAAAGCTCCTCTGGAGGGGGCCATTTACTGTTCTTTTCAGAATTAAACTGGCCTTCCAGGACTGGAAGTGCACTGCAGATTCAGCAACACCCTTTAAGCTGACCTCTGGAAAGTCAAAATTTCTCAAACCCTGCTCTAGAAGCCTGAGGATACTTCAAGCCCTGCTTCAGTCACATACTGGAGGCTGACTGATCGATGCAAAGCAGAGGATTAAGAATTCAGCTTAAGAACTCAGCGGACATTACTGATAAGCCATTCTTTTGCTTTGTGAATCTTTACATTTGCTAAACTGTTTGTCATTTTAATTGCTGTAGAACTAACTTTATTTGTTGTAGAATTAACAGAGTTGTCCCCATTGAGCATCTTAGAAAAGGGTTTCACTAGCATTCCCATTTTTTCTTATAATAGGAAATGTTCTTGTGCTTTTATGTATTTCTGTCTAATTTGGGTGTTTATCGCTTCCCTCACATACCCAGCATGTATGTGTATAGAAACTATCTGGCCACATGTAAAAATTTTCCATAGTTATTCATCCCAGCCAGGAGTTTGTTCTGGTGGCCAACAAGGCCTGTTTGGTATTGAGCATCTGCTTATGCAACTAAATTTTCTCAGTGTACTAAAGGGCTATTTTAAACATATGAAAAGGTTGCATATGCCCAGCTCCCAGCATTATGAATAGGCACATGTACCATAGGAATAATCCAGCTGGGATTTTTCCTTCTGCCTTACCCAAGGGGGGATGAACTAAGCATTCCCCTTTATGAAGGCCTCAAAACACGAGATGCTTGATCCTTCGACCAAGTTCCTAATATAGGAGGGACCCAGGTTTGGAAAGATGACAAATGGTCACCCCAGAGAATTATAAATAAATTATAAAGTCTTATGACCCAGTCAAATGGGCACAAAATGGGTGTCGAAAATGCCACACGCCTATATATATATATGCTAAATCGCATTATCTGGTTACAAACTGTCTTAGAAATTATAACTAATCAAACAGACATGGCTTTTGAGCTTATTGCCCAGCAACAAGCCCAAATGCATGCAGTTATTTATCAAAAGCACTTAGCTTTGGACTACCTGCTGGCGGAAAAGAAAAAGAAGTATGTGGTAAATTTAATAGCTCTGACTGTTGTTTGCAAATAATTAATAATGGTAAAGTTATAACTAATATAGCCACCAATCTTAAAAAAACTTGTCCGTGTCCTGGTGCAAAAATGACAAGGCATAAAAATCGGCAATTAATTTAAAAACATGTTCTCGGGTCTGGGAGGATTTAAGCATATTATTGGATCTGTAGTCCTATTGGTGGGATCCTGTCTTATCCTCCCTTGGATAGCCCCAATAATTATGAACGCCATTTCTAAGTTTGTGGAAGCAGTTATTAAACGAAAAACTGCGGCCCATATAATGTTAGTGCACCAAATTAAAAATAATGATGCTTTAAATCTATCAAAGATCAAGTGTCAAGGGTGGAATGATGTGGCAGGAGAGGGTTTGGTAGCAGTGAAAGGTATTTCCTTTTGAAAGCCAAGCTGCAAGCTCTAATGACCCACCAGGATGGCTTTGTTTGAAAAAGGCCAAATGGTTAGAGACTGATGGAGCTCATGGAAATGCAAAAGAGTAACTAATTCACAGACTTATTCAAAACCCCACTTCTGAAGTTGACTTCAACCCTGCAGTTCCTGGAAACCATTTGCTCTTTGAAAGATCTGATTTTTCTGAACTCGACCTTGTAAATTCCAAAGGAGATGTGTAATCCCTCAACACGACTCTCCTCTCTTACCTAAACAAGGGTATAAGACCCCGCTTCTCCCATTCTGCAGGGCTCGATTTGGACGCGTTAGCCCCTCAAGCCCGCTGGTCCAGTCAGCTTAATAAAGTGCCACTTCCTATAATAGTCTCGGTGTCACGATCTCTCTGTCTTCCTGCTACACCTTCTTTGTAGAAACACAGCATAGGAGAGTGAACCAATGTGCATGTGCCGGGGGGGGGGGGGGGGGGGAGAGAGAGAGAGAGAGAGAGATACTATTGTTACCAGGAAGGAGTGGAGTAGAGGGTATTTAGATATCTATGACAGTGGTATACTGGTAAATTTTTAACTACAGTCTCCAGGAACAAAACAAAAGTCCCTCATTTGCAACATTTGCTAATTCCCATAGTGTAAATACTTCGATTACTGCCAATTTCATGTTACCAATGTTACACTGAACACAGAGAAAAGAATTCAAATAGATTTTTAATTGGAGATTAGAGAAAATTACAATGCCAAGGGCAGAAATACAGTTCAAGATCCAGTGGGCCTGGACAAACTACTGACTTATTTTTCTGACCATGTACAAGACTAGCTACTTCAGAGCTCCAGTCTCCTCATCCTCAATCTGAAGGAACTTTGCTAAAGAAAACAAAAGTTTCCTTCTGTGTTCAGGCATTCATTTTGTAGTGGGAAGACAGAGATTGTGACACCGAGACTATTTTTTTTTTTTTTTTTTGAGTTGGAGTCTCACTCTGCCGCCCAGACTGGAGTGCAGTGGCTGCTCCCAGCCACCACAGCCTCGAACTGCTGGGCTCCAGAGATCCTTCTGCCTCAGCCTTCCGAGTAGCCGGAATTACAGGCGCGTGCTACCATGCCCAGTTGATTTTTTGATTTATTGTAGAGATGAGGTCTCACTGCCCAGGCAAGTCTTGAACCCGCAGGCTCAGGCAATCCACTCACCTTAGCCTCCCAAAGGCGTGGGATTACAGGCTGAGCCACCGAGCCCAGCCTATTATAGGAAGTGGCACTTTATTACGCTGGCTGGCCCAGTAGGCTTGAGGGGCTAATGCATCCAAATTGAGCCCTGCAGAATGGGAGAAGCGGGGTCTTATACCCTTGTTTAGGTAAGGGAGGGGGTCATGTTGAGTGATTACATATTTCCTTTGGAATCTTATGAGGTTGTACTCAGCAAAATCAGATTTTTCAAAGAACAAATGGTCTTCAGGAATTGCAGGATTGTAAACCATCAACTTCAGAAGAGGGATTTTGGATAAGTCTGTGAATTACTCTTTTGCATTTCCATGAGCTCCATCAGTCTCTAGCCATTTGGACTTTTTCAAACAAAACAGTCCTGGTGGGTCTTTAGAGCTTGCCTCTTGGCTTTCAAAAGGAAATACCTTTAACTGCTACCAATCCCCATTTATGCCACATCAGTTTACCTAGGGCCCTTCTGCTTAAGGGCTTTCCTCATTTTTATTTTATCTACTAAGATTGCTCAGATACCCAGCATGGATGAATTTTCCATATCCTCATCAAAGTTGGGAAGTCAAGTTAATTTAAAAGCCCAATGGGCAGAGTGTGGGCATTTCTTAAACCATGCCATGTCTTGGGGTCCTCTGCTCCTGGAAAGGAAGCTCAGCTGAGTTAGAAACACACATCCACTCCACTGGGGCTGTTGCTTCTGAACCTGGAGTTGACTTGGGAGATACATGACTGCACTCCACTACCATTCAACATGGCATTCTATCAAGTTGGTGCCTCTAAAAGCATCATTCAGCCATGGAGGTGAATTCAGTCAGAAGCAGTTGGTACACTTTTTTTTTTTTTTGAGTTGGAGTCTCACTCTTGTTGCCCAGGCTGGAGGACAGTGGCATGCTCCCGGCCACCACAGCCTCCACCCGCTGGCCTCAGGTGATTCCCACCCCCTACCACCCCAGTCTTCCAAGTAGCTGGAACTACAGCCATGTGCTACCATGCCCAGCTAATTTTTTAAAAAATTTATTGTGGAGATGAGGTCTTTCCAAGTTGCCCAGGTTGGTCTTGAACCTGTGGGCTCAGGCAATCCTCTCACCTCAGCCTCCCAAAGTGCTGGGATTATAGGCATGAGCCACCGTGCCCAGTGGTACATTGTTTTAAGAACCCCAATTACTTTAAACTATGTCGGTGGAAGGCAGCAAATTCCTGATGGAAATCCCAACAGCCTCTCCCATTTTCACTTTTCCACATTTGAAGATGACTGATTGCCTCGCACATGTTTATATCAGGTTTTACAAGAAACAAAAGTGTTTTTCTCATGTGTCATTTCTTTTGATTAGTTTTTTACAACTCTGGGAGGTGTTAGTTTCTCATTTTACAGATGAAAAGATGGTCAAGATGGAGTTGACTAAGCCCCAGTCAGACATTTGGTAAGTGGTAAAGCTGGAATACAAGTCCAAGTATTTAAGCTCCAGATTCTTGTCTCTCCAGGATAAGTGACTGCATGTCTGTGCATGTGTGTGTGTATGTGTGCACACAAACTACTTTTTATGGATTTACTACATAGATATTTCTTAAGAATAAGATTGGTGTCCCCTTCTTCCAATTTAGCCTGTGATATTGGATGAGTCTTCCACTAGCTCCTGAAAATTCAGAGCCAGAATGAAATTTCCAACCACAGTAGGCCTCATGATTTCACCAGCTATTTCTTGAGTGACTACTACATGCCAAGCAACATTGGGCACCACGCTGGGAGCAGGGAATAGGATCAACCTAACACGCCCATAGCACATACACAGATCCACTAAGAATCTGTGGTTTAAGCCAAGATGGTCTTAAAACCAGACCTTGACCATCAGTGAAAAAGAAGACATGATGGGGCAAGCAGGTGATGGCAAGAAATGGCAATTTAACCAAGAAGGTATCCTCGGTAGATAATTACAGACACATGCCTTCCTCCCACCTTTCATTACCTTTTATTTCTTCATGTCAGGCTAGAATTTGGGAAATATGCTCCTATCACAATGTATTAAATATATTCCTCACAAAATAAATTGTGTCAAACATTACTTTTATTTGTACTGGTCTTTAGAACTCCAAACATTTTGCATACACGATCTTTCTCATTCTCATAGTTTCTTAAGATAGGTATTTCCTACATTTCACAGATAAAGAAATTGAAGTCTAAAATGATGAACCTGGAGATAACTATGTCTGTTTTAAGAAGAAGAATTTTAAGTCCAACTACAGAGTGACTGAAGTTTCAATTCGCTTTCCACCATCTCAGCAGAATAGGGGAGCAATTTCAATTCTGTTGTAAATCAGGGTTAATCTTTCCAGAAATGTATTAATAGCAAAGACTGAAAACAACTAAAGTGTCTTCCAAAAGGGCACAGGTAACCTAAGTTACAATTAAGTTGCATAGTGCAATACCATGCAACTGTGTACAGGAAGCTCCATGTGTTCTTGCACGGGAAGTTCTCTAAGATACATTGTTATGAAAAGAACAAGTGCAGAACAGTGTACATAGTCTGTTACTTCCTAGGAATGATAAAATGTGAAGATAAAATATATATTCATTATTGACTGAAATCGGCATGAATTAATACTGGGCAAAAACACAAGGAAAAAAAAAAGATTGTGGGGCACACCTCATCAACAAGGGTACCCGCATAAGGAACATTTGTATATCTAACCCCGAATTGTACCCCATGTCTTTAAAATAAAAATAATAATAATAAAAAAAAGATCACCTGGGGAAAATTGAGGGGTGGATTCTCAGTATATATCCTATTGTTTCAAGTTGTTTGAACCCTATAAATGTAACGCTTATTTACAAAATTAGATACATTTTGCACTAAAGAGACTTTCACCTCAATAATATTTTCCTTCCTCTCTGCTATCCTTATTCCAAAACACAAAACATAAATAAATACACCTAGAGCAAATTTTTAATTTGAAAAAATTTGCAGGTGCAGAATCAATCCATGATGTGGGAACATTGACATCATCCATCCATTTATTTCTGAGAATTAGTGGGTTTGGTAGACACTCAGGAACCTGGACTCTCTCAGGAACTTTTGAAGCCTAAGAAAGAGAAGAAAAAGTAAAAATATTAGAAACCTCTTTTTTCACCTTCCTCACACATACAGAAAAACGTACAGATTTTTTGCTCTTAGTGAGTTAGCTTCTCTCCAGGTACCACCCTTCTCAATTCCTCACATAACTCTCTATGGCAAAAGGACCCGGCTTCCTGGGGTAGATGCTCTTCAGATAGGGTTACCAGATTTGGCAAATAAAAATACAGAATATCCAGTTAAATTTGAATTTCAGATAAACAAATTGTTTCTGTTTTTAGTATATAGCATGTCTCATGCAATATTGGGGGGGGGGAGAGCATACTAATACTAAAACAATTATTTGTTGCTTATTTAAAATTAAAATATAACTTGGTGTCCTGTATTTTATTTGGCAACATTATCCTCAGATGCCAACTGGGAGAAGCTAGGTAAGTGCAGTTACATTCACTAACCCAGAGGAACAAGAAGTGCCTAGTCCATTGCGATCCAATAGAACTTGCTGTGATGACAGACCTGTTCTATACCTGCGTTGTTCAATACAGTAGCCACCAACAACTCGAAATGTGGTTAGTGAACCAGATAAACTGAAAAAAAATTTTTTAGATTAGAAAATATAGTCTATTTAGAAAGTAAATTAGTGGGAGCGAAAGAAAGAGATTCACCTCCCCAAGGTGGGAGAGGGGACCAAAGCTAGAAAGCATGGTGACAGTCATAAAATCTCAAAGAGCACATGGCCACACCAAAGTCTAGTAAGGCAATGGCTGCGATGGTCTGGCAATTTTTTATGTAATTAATTTAAATAGAAAATGCCACATGTGATTAATGGCTACTGTATTAGAGAATACAGCTCTAGAACAGCTGCTTCCAACTTAGCAACTTGTGATGTATGGTCAAGTGGTGGCTAAGATGATACATAACTCAGGAATAAACTCATAAGTTTCTGCAGTTTAGTTAATGCCTACTCCATTTCTGTGCAAATACTCATATGATTCATTCAGTGTATTTGCTCCAAGTGTTTATGAAAGATCTATTGTATGGGAAGGATGTGAAGAGCCATAGTACAGAGATGAGTAAGATATAGTTATTCAACAAATTCATCCTGCAAATGACAGTGTTAACTGGATAATCCCAGCATTAGAATGTAAAAGCCACTAAGGAAGTTTCATTTCAGAGTAAACATTGTTAAAATGGATGAGACAGCACAGAATTAGGTCACCGTGTGACCCTTTTTTCCATGATTTTAAGCAAACATCTAGTAATATAGAACCAGGGCATACTAAAGATGATTATTTTAATGCATGCTACCAGCCAGCAGAGAACAGATCCTTAAAACAATTAATGGCTACCTGGGCAACTGAGGGTTTTAATGACACACTAAGTCTGAAGAGGTTAGTGCAGAAACTGGTAAAAAAGTAAGAGTATGGAAAATAAATGGAATAAACTTCTAAATTTCATTGTGTTCCTGGTTGCTGAGTAGGTTGAGTAGGTAATGTATTAACAATGGTTTGTGGACAGACATTTTTACACAGAAATTCAGATAACCACACTCTAGGCAGTGGAAGAGTTTTGACTTATTTTGACATCTATTTTTTGACTTATTTAACTGATATTTGAGTTTCACTAAGTGTTAGGTCCTCTGTTAGATGCTGAGACATAACAGTGAGTAGATAGACCAGGTCCCTACTTCTTGGAGCAGAATCTCATGGAAGAGGCAAACAATAAGGAATCCGAAAAATAAAATCTCAGATTGTATTTTAAATAATCTAAACAGGATGATTGATGGAAAGCAATCTTAGGTGAGAAATGGGGTTAGGGAGTTTACTTTTTTGTTTCTTCTCTTTATAATTGAAGTTACAAAATGAATACAGATGGATTTTAAACACTTCACACACAAATGTTTACAATTTTTTTTTTTTTTTTTGAGTAGGAGTCTTACTCTGTCACTCAGACTGGAAGACAGTGGCATGCTCTCAGTCACTGCAGCCTCGACCTGCTGAGCTGAGGTGATCCTTCTGCCTCAGTCTTCCAAGTAGCTGGAACTACAGGCACACGCCACCACACCCAGCTAATTTTCTGATTTACTGTAGAGAGAGGGTCTCACCAAGTTGACCAGGCTGGTCTCAAACCCCTGGGCTCAGGCAACCCTCTCACCTCGGCATCCCAAAGTACTGGGATTATAGGCATGAGCCACAGTGCCCGACCTGTTTATAAAGATTAACTTCTCATCATGCCATTCTAACTTCACCTCCCTGAGATGACATGATGAGTTTTTTTCCCACAACTTTCTCTATATCCATTCACTATCATCAGTTGTGTTTGTGATCCTGTTTCACTGAATTATTATTTTTGGTAGCTGTATAATATTCTACAGTGTAAATAAGATATCTAAGTTAACAGTATTCTTATCTATGGTTATTTAGATGATTTACAGGTATAATTAACTTTTTTTCTCCTTACAGTGTTAAGAGTCCTTACAACATATAATCTTACATACTGGGGCCTTTATTTCTAGATGGTAGATACTCCCCTTCCCAAGTTATAGCAGAATGGGGCAAATGCTCAAATATATATTTTTTGTGTAATTGAGTGAATGAACGCAGAAACACATGAGTAGCTGCTTTGGGGTCAACAGTTGGCCCTGTGGCAATCACCTGGGATGACAAATTGGCCCCCTACTAACCCTGTGCCAGAAAGTGGGGCTGGTAGCCGTTAATGGTATTTCCTTTTGAAAGTCAAGCTGCAAGCTTTAAAGACCCGCGGGGCCAGGTTTTGTTTGAAAGGGCCAAATGACCAGAGACTGATGGCTCTCATGGAAATGCAAAAGAGTAACGAATTCACAGACTTATCCAAAACCTCACTTTTGACGTTGACAGTTTACAAACCTGCTTGCAGACCCTGCTGCCCTGCAGTTCCTGGAGACCATTTGTTCTTTGAAAGATCTGATTTTTCTGAACACCACCTTGTAAATTCCAAAGGACATGTGTAATCGCTCAACACGACCCCCCCTTACCTAAATGAAGGTATAAGACCCCACTTCTCCTGTTCTGTGGGGCTTGACCTGGAAGCATTATCCCCTCGAGCCTGCTGAGCCGGCCAGCATAATGAAAGTTGCCACTTCCTAGAATAGTCTCAGTGTCACGATCTCTCTGTCTTCCCGCTACAAAATGTCTATTAAATACATTTTAATAGATATTGCCTATATGACAATGACAATTCTTTCTCATCCTCAGTAGTCCTGAGTGTTACTGGTTTTAGTAGTTGTCTATTTCTATGTAAGAAATGGCTTCCCTTTGTTGTACTAATATGTATAACTTAACTACTAAGATGGTTAACAGTCTTTATTTTTTCATACATATTGACCATTTGAATTTAATGAAAGACATGAAATATACTGTTTAATAATTTTTCATATTATATTGTTTACTGCTTTTCTAACCATTTGCAGTTCTTTGTAAATTGAGATCATTAACTCTGTATATATTTTTGCAAATCTTTTATCCCAACTTATTGTCCAAGTATGTGGTATTTTGTTATGGCAGCCTGAGACAGATTCTGGTGTCAAAGAGTAGGGTGGTGTTATATCAAGTTCCTAAAAATAGTGGCTTTGGAACTGGACAATGGGTAGAGACTGGAAGAGTTTTGAGGTTCATATAGAAATATGAATATTAAAGGCAACTCTTTGAAAGCTCAGAAAAAAATCAGAGAACTGGAGCAAAAGCTTTCATTTACTTAAATAATATGAGTAATAATGAATAGAATGTTGACTAAAATATGGACATTAAAGGAAATATGGTAAGGTCTCATGGAAATTAGAGATAGCTTATAGGAAACTGGAACAAATGTGATTCTTGGTATAAAGTGATAAAATACTTGGCTGAGCCATGTTCTAGTGCTTAGTGGAAGGTAGAATCTTCAAGCAATACAACTGGATATTTAGCAGAAGAGATTTCTAAGCTAAGTATTGAAAGTGTGGTTTGGGTTTTCCTTATTGCTTATGTGAGAGGAAAGAGATGAATTGAAGAGAAATTTTTTTTGGCAAAAGGGAATCATAACTTGAAAATTTGGAAATTTCCCAGTCTATCCATATTATAAAAACTGAGAAAGCTTTTCTTAAAGAGATATGATTGGAAAACCATTTGATAGAGATAATGGGTGTGAGTCATGTATTTAATCAGTTATCTCAGCAGAAGTCAGGAATAGAGATGAGATTATACCAGCAAAGATGTTGCCAGTTTTACCTAATGTAGACTGAGAAAACAGGAAGAAATGAAGAAAAATCATCAGATTTTTTTTTGAATTCTACAGGAGAAGACCATAGAGCTAGCTGTCTGGTGTGAATATATACTATCTTTTTAGAAAAGGGAAGAAGGAACCCAAAGACAATTTAGAGATAATTAAGGCTGCCACTTCCACCTCAGACTCAAGAGTGCACAGATGGGGATAGGGTGGGGCTAGAATTAGGTTGGCAAGGATGACTCCACCTCAGTTTCAAAGGATGGCATGCAAAGCTGTGTGGGAGAGCCCTCTCAGAGGGCTGCCTGGGTGGGAACCCAGAGGTAGGGAGATGAAGTAGGACACCCATAGAACCAGAGGTGACACTGCCATACCAGTGGACCTAGACAAATTATCAAATCAAAGAGGATTATTCTCAAGGTTTAAGATCTAATGGAAATTGCCTTATCAGGTTTTGGACTTGATTAGGACCCACCACCTCTTCCTTTATTACTCTTTCTCCTTTTTGGTATGGGGATGTCTATTCTATGCTTGTCCCCTCATTGTATTTTAGAAGCATGTAACTTTACTGGTTTCTCAGGTTAACAGCAAGAGAGGAATTTTTGCCTCAGGATAAATCCTACCTTGAGTCTCATCCATATCTGACTAGTTGATATTTAGATTATGCTTTGAACTTTAAAACTGATGCTGGAAAGACTTTGGGGGCTGTTGGGATGAAATGAATGCATGAAGTACATTCAACCAAGAATATTGGTTGGCTAGGGGTGGAAGGCTATGGACTTGAATCATCGATACAGAGACCTTTTGATGTCTGTCCATATTGCCACAGCTCCTAGAGAAGGGCATGGCAAGAATTCAAGCACTCCTATACATTCCTGAACAATATTCTTGAGAGCTAATAAAAGGTGTGCTTCCCCTTATCTCCTATGCACTCCCAGTAAGAAACTTCAAAGGATCCATAACTTCCCTGCAGACTAGGCCCAATAAACAGAGAGATATTCCTGAACACATTCCTGAGAGTCCCCTTATCTCCTATGCACTCCCAGTAAGTAGTTTCAGGGGATCCTTGACATCCCTGCAGACTATGTGTAATCAACTGAAAGATGTAAATCCCCATTTACTCCCTTTTCTTAGTGGTCACAGGTTTGAATAGTATATCAATGTAATCCTAAATTTTGTGATTTGTATAGCCTTTGTATCAAAGTAATTGTAAGTTTTGCAATTTGTATAACCTTTGTATCAATGTAATCGTAAGCTTTGTGATTTGTATAACTTTTGGGTAAGACATGCTGTCTTAGGCCTTATAAACTCCCTTTACTGTATGGCAAGCTTGATTAATGCTTTTGCTGGTCCTTACTTACAAAAGCTGTGAGATACCTCTGGTATCTGGCACTAGGAAGTCTGGATGGTAAAATGGTAACAGACAACTGTAACTTAAGTTCTATACAATGCTCTGCTGGTCATGTGGCTAATCTATAGGTACTAACAACTCTGGACTTATAAAAGGGGACTGTAAAGCCTAAGGGTGAGCAGAACCATTTTAGAAAGACCTCGAGTCCGTCTCTGTTCCTCGGATTCAAATTCAGAAATAAACTTTTCTACCAATTCCCTACCCCTTCGATTTATTTATTGATATCAAGGGAGAGCAGCTGAGCATTGCTCGGACCATAACATCATGTCCCCCCAAATTCATATATTGAAACCTTAAGCCCCAGTGTGACTGTATTTGGACATAGGTCCTTTAGGAGGGAGGTAATTAAAATTAAATGAGGTCATAAAAATGGGCCTTAATTCCATAGGGCTGGTGTCCTTATGAAAAGATAAAGAGATACTAAATCTCTCTCTCCACTCACACAACCAAGGAAAGGCAATGTGAACACACAATGAGATGACAGCCATCTACAATACAGAAGAGAGCTTCATCAGAAACCAAAACGTTGGCAATTTGATCTTAAATTTCCTGATTGTAGTATTCTGAGAAAATAAGTCGCTTAGATAAGAAGTTACCTTTTGAATGAATACATTTCTGTTGTTTAAGCCATCCAATCTCGATGGCACTCAGCAGATGGCAGCCTGAGTAGGCTAAGATAGTGAGGGATGTGGTAAAAGTTTAGGTCCTAGTTGGCAATGAAACACCAATGACTTGAGCTTACCACACTTTCTTCTTTCAGAAGGAACCTCAAATATAAGCCATGTGTACCAGTTCTAAATCTTAAGAGATATTCCCTCATTTTACCCAAACAACTCTAATATAATGAAGTCCAATGAAGTTTGGATACTTTTTTCAATATGACTATATTAATTCATGTCATAGTCCAATTTATCTTGAGACACAATGTTATACTTATTTTTTAAAATATAGATGTATCTATTAAAGATGTCGTTTTATTTCCTAGGTGTAAATACAGGCAATGGCTTTTAACAGGTTTCTTCATGATTTGAATCTTACATGGTTTGGTACAGTATTAAGATATTAAAATAAAATAGAGAGGAAAAATCCTGTGGCTACATATGAACTCTTCTTAGTTTCAGTATGCACAGAGAATTCTCAATTAAATTCCTAATACTATTCTAACAAACATAAATGATCTTAACAGGAACATATAAGCTTATAACTATAATTTAGGATCAACAGATGGTAAAACCTTAGAAAGTAACCTTAATATAACTAAAATACATTTTTAGCTGGGTGTGGGAGGCGGAGGTGGCAATATTGCTTGAGTCCAGGAGTTTGAGACCAACTGAGGCAACATAGTAAGACGTCATCTCTTAAAAAAAAAAAAAAAAAAAAAAAAAAGCCAGGCATGGTGAGGTGCACCTGTAGTCCAAGCTACTCAGGAGACTGTGGCCAAAGCATCACCTGAGTCCAGGAGGTCAAGGCTATGGTGAGCCATGGTCACGCCATTGCACTCCAGCCTGGTCAACAGAATGAAACCACAAATCAAAAAACTAAAACAAAACAAAAAACTGTTTTAAATCAGTTATGAAATTTATAATACTTTCTTTTCTGTAAACTCAAAGGGGAAAAATATAATACTTGTAGACAATAGTTCAAATTATTTACAGAAAATAAAATAGAAAGTGAGCACAAATGATGGATGAAGTAAAAGATGTTGCTACATAGATTACTTGGCAATCTAAAAAAAGATATTGTTGGTGATTTATATTAAATAGATCTGCTTTGTTTTGGATACCTCCCACACCAACATAACAACTCTATCTCAGTCTCATATCTCAGTAAATTTTCTTCCCTTAAGCACTTCAGAGTTTAGGATGTCATTAGTAACATTCTGGTATGGAAACAAAATTCACTCAGTATGTAATGATTTTTTTACTGTTTCCATTTTCCTGATAATAATCTCTCAGAGAGGGTTGGTTACATAATAGCCAACAGTTAGAAGTACTAGCTTCTGGGTTTTGGAATTTAGACACTGGCTAAGCTCTGTTCCTTAGTTTTCTCATCTTTAAATTAAGACTAAAGATAAAGCTTACCTCTGTAATTGTTCGATAAATGAATTAATATACTGAAGGCTCATAAAAATGTGCCTGGCACACAGGAAATGCCTAATAAGCCGTCTCTCTTGATCAACCTGTGCTCTGATTTGAGCTTAAGCTGCTAAGAGACAGGAAGTTAAGCACCTAGGCCAAGGTTACACACCTATTGGGTGCTGGGTTCAAAAGCTATTTGGTCTGTGAATAGAAAGGATCCAAAGACTTATATGAAGCAATTTCGATCTAAGGATCCAAGTTCTTAGACATACAAGAAATTGAGCAGAAAGATTCCTGTCCTCACAGCAGACCCAGGCCAGGAGCCCTGTGAGGTCATACCTCCGCACAATTCTGATGATTCTCGACCCAGCTACCCATTAGAATCGTTTTGACTTTAAAATGTACTCGGGGGGGGGGGGGAGGGCAACCCCTTCGGGTACCCTCTCACTGTGGGAGCTTTTCTGTCGTCTCAATAAATCCTGTTTTCAAGAAAAACAAAAACAAAAAAAAAAAACGTCCTCGGGAAATTGGAACGTGAGACCGTCAAGGTGGATCATCTGTCTTCCTGACTTAGCCTTTACTCAAAGTAGACACCGGATCCTTTTTCTTAGAGGATGGTTCGCGGGAGGAGGAGGGGATGGAAGGTGGGAGGACGGGAAAAGTCTAGACCCACCCCAAACTGGTGTCAGCATCTGTAAAGTAGGAGGCGCATCAGCAGGAGACAACATCTACCTCAAACTTTACTATTTTTCTCTCCTGGCACACACTGCTCAAAACGAAAGGATTCCACGAAAAACGCTTCGGTGGAGCTCAGGGAGCGTATGATAAAAGCGGTCGCGTCTGCCTAGTTGGTCTAAGCAGTTGGGCGCTGAGGCGTGGGCAGACGTAGCCCCCTAGGGTTCCCTACCCACTCATTTCCTGTCACAGCACAAACCGAGATCCAGAAGAAAAACGGTGAGACTCACAGAACCCAAGAATATAAGACCTTAGAGATGTGTGCCCGGTCTTGCGGTTGGGGCAGCCAACAGCAAAGGGCTTGGGGTCTTAAAATGGCGGTATTAACTTCAGTTCATTGACTGCCAGGCGGAAGGAGCTGCAATTGGAGTTTAAATTCAGTCTGTATTCTAAACTACCATATTTCAACGCCAGGGGCTCAATTTTTCAGAGACCTCTTTCAACGCCCCGGCTAACTTTCAGACTGTACTCTATAAAAAGGAACGGCACCTAGAAATCTTACACAATTAAGACGGGTTATCTACGGCAAAGAAGAATCTAACATATCTCGAGAGTAGGGAGTTTGTCACCCCATTCGGGAAGTTTGCCTTCAGCAACCCCTGAGCAGTTTTTCGGAACCCGGCGCCTCTCCAATTTCAAGCTGTAGTTAGGCGTTACAGATCATGGCTGACCTTACAAAATGCAACTTGTTAGAAATTTCTAGGGGATACTATGAGCTCTGTACAAACATTAGATCCTTAATTGGCTTGCCATTTTTTGCAGGCAAGACCAACTTTTATTCACATCGGTTTTCCCCAAAATCTAAAAGCAAGACATCATCGTCACCCTAGTTTAGGACAAAATTAGCTTACCTTAACTCCTCCGAGCTTTTATCTACAAACGGTGAGTTTAGCTCTTCCTTTGAAACGATGGGGGCTCTGAAAAGAGCCTTTGAGTTTGATAGCGTTTCCGTTTAAGCCCAGATGCCTCTTAAATCACTTGCCCTTAGCCTTATGGTGACTCTCGGTCTTCTTGGGCAGCAGCACGGCCTGGATGTTGGGCAGGACGCCGCCCTGCGCGATGGTCACACGGCCCAGCAGCTTGTTGAGCTCCTCGTCGTTGCGGATGGCCAGCTGCAAGTGGCGCGGGATGATGCGCGTCTTCTTGTTGTCGCGGGCCGCGTTGCCCGCCAGCTCCAGGATCTCGGCGGTCAGGTACTCCAGCACCGCCGCCAGGTACACCGGCGCGCCGGCCCCGACCCGCTCAGCATAGTTTCCCTTGCGAAGCAGGCGGTGTACGCGGCCCACGGGGAACTGCAGACCCGCACGAGAGGAACGGGATTTTGCCTTAGCACGAGCTTTGCCTCCTTGCTTGCCACGTCCAGACATTGCAAACAAACAAAAACGCACCAAAACGAGAACCTCGGGCTGAAGAGAAAAACAAATAAAGTCAAGGAATATGTAAAACATGGCTGCTTTTATAGGTATTTCCTGGGGAGTCAATCCGACTGTTTGATTGGCTAATAGGAAGAGCAGTCAAGTAGCCAATAGAAAAGGTATATTTTCATACCTAATTTGCATGGTTCTGCCCATAGATGACAATCTGCTGTTTGTCTTCCAATTAACTAAGACTCGCTCTGCATCCCTCATTAGCATAAGAGCCCTATAAGTAGCAGAAATCTGCTCCTCACTCTCCATACACTTCTGGTGTTCTAAGATGCCTGAGCCAGCGAAGTCCGCTCCTGCGCCTAAGAAGGGCTCCAAGAAGGCGGTGACCAAAGCACAAAAGAAGGACGGAAAGAAGCGCAAGCGCAGCCGCAAAGAGAGCTACTCTGTGTACGTGTACAAGGTCCTGAAACAGGTGCACCCCGACACCGGCATCTCTTCCAAGGCCATGGGGATCATGAACTCATTCGTCAACGATATCTTCGAGCGCATAGCGGGCGAGGCCTCGCGGTTGGCACATTACAACAAGCGCTCGACCATCACCTCCAGGGAGATCCAGACGGCCGTGCGCCTGCTGCTGCCCGGGGAGCTGGCCAAGCACGCCGTGTCCGAGGGCACCAAGGCCGTCACCAAGTACACCAGCTCCAAGTAAACTTGGCAAGTAAGCGTCTTTGCACCTAGTCCCAACGGCTCTTTTAAGAGCCACCCACTTGCCCACAAAGAGAGCTGTGGTCAGACACCTATTTGGTGGGCTGGAGTAAGCTTTATTTAGAAAAATCAGGTGCATAAAGCTTGTATGTACTTTTTAGTGGACAGTAAGCCTTTCAGGGCCAGCACTTAAAAATGAATCCTGAGTGGCTACCTGGGCCTAATTTCAAAATGGAGCCAAGCGGCCATTTGCTGACTACAAGGCACACACGTAGTGTGTTCACGGAAGACGCCACATGCTGGCGTAACTTTGGGACTCGGCTCTCCCTGTTTATGCCGCCGGAGTCAATGGCTGCCGGAAAGTCCTATTTCGCCTCCTGGACCTAGCCAATAGGCTGTCTTATGGGCAATTTTGGCATTAGCCAATCGGAACTAAACAGTGTTGCACCCCCTCGTTTGCATAAACGGACCGGAGTGGGAACAGGGGCAGGAAATTTTTCTTTTTAAGACAGCCCCTCTCTTTGTTCTTGAGCACGCTTTTTACGTACTGATGGCTGACTCCGTGGTTTCAAACTATTGGAATAAAATCTCTCAACCTAATTCTCAGTACTGCGGCTTTCATTATGGGGCTAAAGCAGTACAGAACTAAAGTTGATTAAACAGTCGTCCAGATGTTGCTTCAAGTATCCTAGTCCTCTATTCAATCGGGTTAACTATAAAGATTCAGACTGGTTGTTTTGTTTTGAACCCCTGTGCTCAATCTCTCGATAGGTTCGGTGCAGAGCATTGAAGCTTAAAATTCCACAGGGGGCTTGTAACATGCAAAAAGGGTTGAAAAGCTCTGCTTTAGACGAAGGCAGCTCAAAGTGCTGGGTGAATAAACAGGCATCCACTGAAGACTAAAATGAAAGCAAGTAAATTCTAGGCATAGGGTGCAAGAATTGAGAGGGAAGCCATTAAACCTGGTGTAAATTTATGGCTCCACTGGATGACCTAACCTTCCCAGACAACTGCAGGCTGCTTTCTGGGCTGGGAAATTCCACCTTCCCTTAAACACTCGACCCATAATCTTTGTTCTAGGCAAAAATTTTAAGACGAAATACTAGAAGCACTTTGCTCGTCTGATGTTTTCAAGTCGAGTCCGTTTTCAAAACCTAGGAGTGACGTTTCTTTCTCCATTAAAAACTAGAAAATGCAAGAAATAAAATTTATGCTAAAAAGAAAACAGATTTTTAACAATTTTCGTTAAATGCCATGTGATTTAGGTTGCAAAATTCTTTAACATAAGTACCCTATGATTTTAAATCTTCACTTTTTTTTCACTCCTGGAAAGTGTAATAAATTAAGGCCTGTCTGGTGCTGGAAAGGCCTCCAATTGAACACTGCTCTGCACTCACTGGCTGCCTTACCTGGCTGACTTATCTGAGAAATTCTGATGAAAAAATGGTGCAGCACTGAACTAATTAAGGTGGAAGTGCAAATGCAGGACGCTGGCAGGTTATTGTCACACATACTTCACAAACAAATGCAATATACAGACTCCTTCATAACTGAATTCTCTAGTGATCTTGGACAAGAACTTTAGTCTAATCTAGGCTGACCTCTCCTAACTGCCAATTTATCAGTTTAACCCAAAACTGCAAACAAAATTCACTGTTCTCAGGCTGATTGCAAGATTTTTCCCCCTGCCTTTTCCCCTGCTATATAAATTCTGGTTTTGCCTGTGTTGGATGAAATAATTCTATTGGTTGTTCTCCCTCCAATGCAAGTAAACAGCAGGCTAATCATTAACTCCTTGGCCATTTACTTTTGGAAGTTCTGCCAAGATGCTGTTTATGAGTGTCCTATAATACGAACCAACAGAAATACGTGATTTGAAGTTTCAAATTGTTTAGCCCTGGGTCCTTTGGGTTTTCTGCTCACCTTCCATTGCCTTTTGCATGCTGAAGGGTTATTGCCCAAGTTTGTTTCTTGTTCTGGTTATTCTGGTTGCACTTGGCTGATTGGGTGCATATTGGTAACTAGTAGAATTTGAGTAATGTTTTTATGATAACATCACTAAATGATTAATCAGAGGCAAGGATAGGTTTTTGGGTTGTTTTTGAGTTTAAGGATGTTGATAATCTGAGAACATAGGATCAGAGTTGGTGTTCTCTTTTTGGTCTTTGATGGGATCCTTTCTGTTTGGTGTTTTGTGTTTATATGTCTCTTTCCACAAAACTTTCATGTTTACCTTTTATGAGTCCACATAGTTGTCAGTATATGCAAAAATAACATTCTTGTGTCAAAGATAATAGAGTATAAAATGACTGCCTGTCATAACTTTTTTTTTTGTTGGCGTCTCACTTTATTACTCAGGCTGTAATGCAGTGGCATGCCCAGAGCCACTGCAGCCTTGCCTGCTGGGCTCAGGTGATCCTTCTGCCTTAGTCTTCCAAGTAGGGAAAACTACAGGAACACACCACCACACCCAAATAATTTTTTTTTTAATTGTAGAAATGAGGTCTCAACACTTTGCCCCTGGGCTCAAGTGATCCTCTCACCTCCACTTCCCAAAGTGCTGGGATTACTGGCATGAGCCACTGTGCCTGGCTATATCATAACTTTTGACTTTAAGAAGGTGTCAGTACTAACAGGAAACTTAAAACAAGAATTACGCCAAGAAATCTGAATATTCAGTCTCTTTATTTGCTATACCAAACTCTCTAAAGTTTATGTTCTAATAATTCCAAATTAGTCTCTTCAGTCTTGTTAAGTAAAGTTAGAGAGGAGAGAGAAGCATGATGTTATTATAAATTGGACTGAGTCAGAAAAAAATGCTTCCAATACCCTTATAAACCAAAGATTTAGTATTTTTAAACCTTAATGGATCCTATTGTAAAGAACATGGCACTGGAAACTAGAATTTTCTATCAAACATAGGAGGGAATCAGAATTATTCACATTCTTAACAGTGGTGATTCCTGAGGAAACTCTTATCTTAATCACATGCCTTTTTTTTTTTAAAGCTAATCAACATAATTAATAGATACCTGTGGCTGTTTTTACCTCCCTTAAATTATGTCTATGAGCACAGTTAGTTCTTCTAACTTGTACAATGATTGATGATATTTTGCTTTATGAATACAAATATTTTTGAACAAATTGTCTATCAGCAGGAAATTAATAAGTTATAATGCAAACTTAAATTTTAATTAGCTTATATAAAGACTTAAAAACAATTTTAAATAAAAACTCTAATTTGCCTTTAAAAATTAAAATTTTCCATATACTTTTAATGTGTACCTCTCTAAGTTGTAATTCAGAGAAAGAAAGAAAATTAAACTGTGAGTTTAATTAGTAGCCAACAGGTTTAAGTATGAAAAAAACCAAACAAACCAAAGTACTACGCTATTTTCTTTTTTGAGTTGGAGTCTCACTCTGTTGCCCAGACTGGAGTGCAGTTGCCGCTCCCGTCCACCGCAACCTCTACCTACTGCAGCCTTGACCTGCTGGGCTCCGGCCATCCTTCCGTCTCAGCCTTCCAAGTAACTGGGACTACAGGCGCGTGCTACCACGCCCGGCTAATTTTTTGATTTATTGTAGAGATGAGGTCTTGCCTGCCCAGGTGGGTCTCGAACCTGCAGGCTCAGGTAATCTACTCACCTCAGCCTCCCAAAGTGTGGGATTACAGGCTGAGCCACCGAGCCCGGCCCACTATTTTTAAACAACTTAAAAATGTTAATACATTTTAAGGAAATATACTCTAACTTAATAATTTTGTTTTAGAATGGTTCTATGTCTTTTTTATTATTATCATAATGTTAAAATAGTATTAGCATAATATTCTATTTTGAAGGGTCATTTTCTATAAAAACTAATTAATTTAAATTTACTAAATTTCTTCCAATAGGTTTATGGGTTAGAGGAGTTAATGTGGCAGAATGTGGCAAATGCTCAAATATATTTCTTGTATGATTTAGTGAATGAATGCAGAAACACATGAGTGGCTATTTCGGAATCAGCAGTTGTTCCCATGGCAATTACCTGGAATGACAGAATGTCTCCCACTAACCCTGTGGCCGAAAGCGGGGTTGAGAGCAGTTAAAGGTATTTTCTTTTGAAAGCCAAGTTTTAAAGACCCGCCAGGCCGGTTTTGTTTGAAAAGGCCAAATGGCCAGAGACTGATGGCTCTCATGGAAATGCAAAAGAGTAACTAATTCACAGACATATCCAAAACCCCTCTTCTGAAGTTGACAGTTCACAGCCCTGCAGTTCCTGGAGAACATTTGTTCTTTGAAAGATCTGATTTTGCTGAGTACAACCTTGTAAGATTCCGAAGGAAATACATAATCACTCAACACGACCCCCTCCCTTACCTAAACAAGGGTATAAGATCCCCGCTTCTCTCCTTCTGTGGGGCTCAATTTGGACGCATTAGCCCTCGAGCCTGCTGGTGTAATAAAGTTGCCACTTCCTATAATAGTCTCGGTGTCACGATCTCTCTGTCTTCTTGCTACATTAATATTTTTATTTTTATTTTTTATAGAGACAGGGTCTTGCTATGTTGCCCAAGTTAGCTTCGAACTCCTAGGCTCAAGCACTCCACCAGTCTTGGCCTCCCAAAGTGCTGGGAGCCACCCATCATATCTGGTCCAAGCTAGCATCACTTTATTTATAATTTTAAAATTTTAAGTTATACATTGAACTAAATGAAATCATAATAGATAATGTCATTAAAATTTTTTTTTCACTTTTTCTTTTCTCTTTTTTTTCCTGGAAGAAATGCAGAGATAATGTCATGTTTTGATGGAATGAATTTTTACAATCTTACTAATTATAAGAACTCAATGTGTCAGTTTAAATACTGAATTCACAATCCATGATAACTTTAAGAATTTAGATGAATATTAAATTGAGTAAATTAATGTTTAATCTTTGGATACATGAACAATTTCGAAATTGGAGAGTACAAAGTACACATCACTGAAAAGTTTACTCTATTCAAGTAACATATTTTACACAGTTTAAAATAATCATCAACACGTTAGAATATGGTTGCCTTAGGAGAATGACAATAGATATTCTTGCTTTCTGCCATGTTAGATTTGTAAAAGAGACATATAATGTGTATGTGTGAGTCCAGAAGACTGGGCAAGTTTTGAATGACTCCCTCCCATTACCTTCATGCCTATGAGGGAACGCAATTGCTTAATCTGTTTAAGGACTGTCATTAATACAAACAGCTCCGACTCTACCAGGTACTATAGCTACAGAGCAAAACAAATGAGCATATAAGATAATGACTATGTTTAGCCTTTATTTATTAAATAAGTTGTTATTGTTTGTTAATGGAGAAAACTAAGTGTAATATGAATTGTCACTCTAAAATAATCTTTTTTCTTGTTTCTATATACCCATGATTTATGTTCATACTTTAATGTGATAACCGATTTTCTCTGACAACTTTATTTTCTACCTATCCTAAATTCCAGCTCTAAATTCAAAATAACAAAACTATTAAGATACATTTAACACCAAAAAATTATCTCTGGGGTTTCCTTGACAGCTATTGGGTAGCCAACAACTTATTCCTGTACCTTAAAGAAAGGAGGGATGCTAAAATAATTAGTTGCACTTGGTATTTTTTATATGTTGCCTCTACAATTATTGTTCAGTCTGTTTTTACATAATTCTTATTTGTTCCAACCCAAATTCAGCTTCTAGACCTCTTTCTAATAAAGATAAATCTCAAGACTTTCTATCACATTCAGTTTGTTTCATTTCAGTTTGTCTGAAGCTCAACTCTAATTACAACCTTGACTCTGAAAAATAATAAAAATATGTATTTTACTGTTATGTTCTAATTTGTATATTTCAAGCCATAACTCAGTCTACTTAATACCCCAGATACGAGAATGTCACTTTGCTCAAGGCTTAAAAGTTGACAAATGTAATAGATATGTCTGAGGAATGTTCATTACTTTAACTTGTAAGGAAACAAAGGGATTTTCTTACCTATTCAAATAGCTCAATAAATATGGGATTGGTAGAGGATAATGAGTGATGGGAGATAAAGGAACAACTAAAGGAAATCTCAGTAGTTAAAGACTGCAAAAAAAAAAAAAAAAAACCCCAAAACAAACTCTTTGAAATGCAAAAATAGCCCTAATGTTTTTTTGTCGCCATTATATAATGACAATTTTCTAAACTGACTTCAAAGTTAGAAAACATAAAACCCAATATGACCATTCCACTTGATAAAAATGAACTATCTCAAATCGCTCCTACTGTTTGGTGTCATCTAACTATCTTCAGACTTTATAATCACATAACACAAACTAACTTCAAAGACGAGGACAAACTAGTTCAAATTTTATAAAAACATTAGTCCAGATATTTGGCAAGTAACAGAATCTTCCCTAATCTATAATTACGATAAATTGAAAAACTATAGAGGTGGGGCAGTGCTTTAGCCTATACTCCAAGAACCACAACATTAACATATCAATTTCAAAATATATAAATTTAGTTTTTGCACTTAACAAAATCTTTAGTAATTTTAAATGACAAAAAATAAGATTACAGCTAAAATACTTTTAAAAACCTATATGAGTATTGTTACTAGACAGATTATATTACTCTATATCATTTTCTAACTATTGTGAAGATTACACAAGATCGTTTACAGTAATAACTTCCCAAAGAGTTTAAATTTACAATGCTGAAATTTTGCTTCAAATCTTAATAGTAGTGATAATATGGTCTATGCCCAAAGATACCCATAAATTATACTATTTGCAATTGAACTAAAAGACTCATGTGACTTTTCTTCTCTTTTGACACTTTTACCTTGGGGCACTCTGATATTGTCAGATATTATGAGCAACCAATGTTAAGTATATTTTCATATGTCCAATAAATGCGAGCTGTATTTCCAAAAAGTAGACCATCAGACACACTTCCACATAATATACAACTAAAAATTATACTACAAGAGACTAACAAATGTGAATTTTATAACATTGCTGGAAAGAATCACTTTTAGTACTTTAAACAAATATTGCTTTTAAGCTTCAGAACAGGTAGATATGTGCTTCCCAGTGTAAACACATTTAGAATCTCACTTGGATATATATTCCCATCAGAAACAATTCTGAGATTCATTAAAAGACCTCCAGAATTTGGAAACTTGGAAGTTTCCTCCTGACATTGGACAGATCAGGATGAAGTCTAGAGTAGACTTCTTATTTTCTGTGGTGTTATTGTTTTGTTCTTTTCTCCATTATTAGATTTTAAAGTGATTAAATTTTGATTCTTGCCTTCCCAAGTAAAAAACAAACAAACCACAGTTATATTGCATTAAGAGCTTGGCATCCTAACTTTTTCATGTTTTTAACAAGGGCCTTTATACATTAACTAAAACTTCCTAAACAAGAATGTATGTTACATAATTTATTTCTGACTGTGGCTTGAATTAGTGTTAAAATAACCAATTAGGAAAAGTGAACTTGGTTAAAGGTGACCAAACCCATCTTTAAAATGTATCATTCTAACTAATACAAGCCAATTAAATTCTTGGAGACAAAATAGATTTATGGATTATAATTCTTACAATGTTTGTAAGAATTATAAATATATAAATTTAGTTTATATATTTATATAGCATTTTTTACCCTCCTTCTTTCCTGATATGCAGATAATGAAATGTTGTTACAAAACCGTTGTCAAAACAAACAAACAAACAAACCCAAACCTACATAGTTAGATTCACTCTTTTTTTTGCCCCAAATGGTGAAATGAAAAAACTCTCCTGCCAGAAATGGTGAGGACATAAATCTACCTAAGATCAAAATGTTGATCGACCATCAGTGAACAACAATACCAAACCTGCCTATATAAAATTAATGTTGGGCCATGGGGTACAAACAGCAGAAGACACCTGAGCTCTACAAAGCTGCAACTGTAGTTAGAAGTCAAATCTGTTGTTTTTAAGTTTGCCTTCACTCTAATAGTGAAATTAACTTCATGTCCTGTGGGCAGGCTGGGGGTGGGGGTGGGGGTGATGGGGAGCCAAGATGTCTGCAAATCTGATAAATATATTTTCCCTTAAACAATGAACCTAAGACTGCACAGATCTTGATAGTATCCTGAAATTTGATCTGCTAAGGAGCACAAACAACTGTAATCTCCAGAAACCCCACCTCCTACGTACCTTACTCTGAAATGACTTACTGACCAAGGGTCAGTAGCTCGTGATTGAGGGATTTACTTTATAGATAGCATCTATAGTAAAACCTGAAAATGGTGTTTGAGATGTTTTTCAGACTTTGCACTTTGATGAACCGTTGACCAGACCCAGGACATATACCAAGAAGCTGGCTCCAGTGGTCTTGTGACATTTGCTCCAAGAAACTAGCTCTGCATATGAAGACAGTCTCCCTTGACATCATATCCAGTCAATTAGCAGTCTCCAGATCCCTGCTGGCCAAATTCCTTCTAAAAACCTTAGCCTCTGAATTCTTGGAGAGGCAGATTTGAAAAATATCTTCTGTCCTCCTCTCTCAGCTGCTTTGTTTAATTAAAGACTTTTTTGCCATAACAGCTGTGTCAGTCTTGGTTTTTATGGGCAGCAGGCATAAGAATTGGGTCAGGCTGTAACATTCCACAGAAATAGTCTGTCCTAGTGTGCTACAGTCAATCTTAAGAATTTCTAGAAAATCATTAATTGTTTTCCTTTAAAGGCCTTCTTGGTTTATGAAAGAACAGAGTATCCATACTGAACTACTTTCCACGGAAAATACTGTGCAAACATGATATTCTATTCCTAGAGAGTCTGTAGGTTTTTTTCTCTGTTTCTAGTATGCAAATCATCTTTCTTTAAAAACTTTTGTTATGAAACCAATCTGTTACTTGAAGTACCTTGTGCACAAGTAAATGATGTGTCAATAATTAACTAAATGTCTTGGAGTATAGTTTGACAAACCCAATCACCCTGACCCTGTAGAGGGATATTAATTACCTATTCAAAAAGATGAAAATTAAATGAAATAGCAAATAAAAAACACTTGTCCCAGAAATGGTATCATGCCAGTAAAATGGCTCCATAGCATTGTTTCATGATTAAAAAAAAAAGAAAGAACTTAAACCTCTGGAGACAGAGTCTTCACATTTGACTTCTAGATCATCACTAATTAGCTGTGAGAGTTTGAGCCAAGTCATGTAATCTCTTTGTGCTTCAGCATTCTCCTCTGCATTTTGAGGATGATAGTAATGGCACTTGTCTTCTAGAATTGTGTGAAGATTAAAGATCTTTAATGCGTAAAAGTACTGTGTTTTCTGCTGTTTGACAAATTGTATCCATCCTTAAACTCCTAAATCGCACTTGAAGGAGTTTATAACTGAATAACTTGGTAGGAGTTGGTATTTTGTAAATGATAGGAATTTCACAAATTATTTGATATAAAATGTCAATCGAACTAAATGTGTTTACCTTGATCCAACAGGCTGAGATAAAACACATTTTATGCATACTTAATTACCTCTCTAGGCATATTTTTAAGGACATGAAGAATAACTATCACTTATCTTGAATCTCCTAGATTGGGAAGGGTGTGTATATTCAGCACTTTGTCAGATAGTCCCAGTAGTCCTATATTAAAAGACATTAAAAATTAGCTTTTCCAAACTTTCACTTGTGCAATCCTGGATGACGAAGCATAAAGTTAAATTAGGTATAGGATAGAACATAAAAATATTTAACATTAAAATATGCCTCTTTGGCCAGACTCGGTGGCTCAGCCTGTAATCCCAATGCTTTGGGAGGCCGAGGTGAGTGGATTGCCTGAGCCCGCAGGTTCAAGACCCGCCTGGGCAACCTGGCAAGACCTCATCTCTTCAATAAATAAAAAATTAGCCGGGAGTGGTAGTGCACCTGTAGTTCCAGCTAGTTGGATGGCTGAGGTGGAAGGATCGCCAGAGTCCAGCAGGCCAAGGCTGCAGTGGTCGGGAGCGGCCACTGCACTCCAGTCTGGGTGACAGAGTGAGACTCCAACTCAAAAAAAAAAAAAAATAATGCCCCTTTAATTGTTAGATTTGCCTAAACAATTGGAGTGATGGACCTTAGGTACTAGATTTTAAAACATGTACACATTTATGCTTTAATTCACTGAAATAAGTATAGTCGTAAAAAATAAAAAAAATAAGATTGCATGTTTAAGAATTCAACAGAGATGATGCAGGTTCTGAGATCTTGAATGGAAGATACTGCTAGTTTTAAGGGCAGTTTCGAAAGAAAGAAAGAAACAAACAAAATCTCATAAACCACAAGATGAGCAATACTTACTGTTGTATTAAACAGACCCCCAAAACTTAGGTCCAAACAAAACGAAAGTTTATTACTCTATTAATAATACTTGGCTTTGCAATCTTTCAGGGACAAAGTCTCCTCCTGTCTTGTACTTTCAGCATTTTTGGATCTCAGAAATCTCTGGAATATCAACATTGGGCCAGCAGACTGAGGAAGAAAGAAAAATGCCTTTTTGAGAGAGAATTTCATGATCCGGGCCTGGAAGTGGTACACATCATTTCTGTCCGCCTTTTGGCCAACACTCAGACTCAGTCTCAACTACCTGGTAGAGAAGTGGGGAAATGTAGACTGGCTGTGTGCCCAGGAAGAAAAATAAGCAAGATTTGATGAATGAAAAACAAGCAAATTCTAGGAAAAGGAAAAGAAAAAGCAGGAAAGGGGAGTTGGACATAGTACTAGACATGATAATACTTACATTAACATTAAAGTAAATTCTGGATATAACGGTAGTAGCTGGCACTTAGTATGTGCCAGGCACTATTCTAAGCACTTTATTATATTAACTCAATTAATCCTCAAACTACATAATGTTAACGGGGAAGCACACAGGAAACCCTCAAGGGACGAACCAGTAGTGAAGAAAAGAGGAGAAATCAAAGTCCTATTGGTTCTAACTTTGAACTATTTTGAGTACCTGTCACTCCTTCTCTAGTACCATTGTCACTGCCCTCATTATGAGTATGAACCATGAGGGTAGGTGTAAGGTGAGCACAAGGAGGGAGAGCTGCCCTCCAGCACAATCCTTAAATGTGGTGCCTTTTCAACAGTGTTTAAGTGAACAAGTGACACTTAGAACTGTCAAACTACATTTGAACCAATGGTATGTCTATATTAAGTGCACTTTTAGTACATCAGAGTTTATACTTTGAGACAGCAGAGATGGTCAAATGTTTGTGAAGGAGACCATGTCTCTCACCAGCTAAACAGAGATGATTGCCACCACCAGAAACAACCATGACCACCAAGACTCTGCTTTCAAGTAGGTCTTTCTTAAAAACTACCTAAATGAAACTTTGTCTACTCTTCTACAAGTACATAGAAAAGATGTAGCAAAAATCTCTGTCTTTGTAATGTGTCAAGTGTGAATTATAACTATAATCAGATTAGCCAAATGTCTGAACTGTCACAGAAACCTATATTTCCCTGCGAGGAGTACTAATTTGTCACCCCACAAGTATTAAAGGGAATTCCCTATTAAGTAAATTTGCATTCATTTCCCTACACTAGGTTTAAGATACACTAGATTTAAGACATAAAATGAATTTTGCCTTTGTTTACTTGTCAAGATGAGGAGGAAAAGGCAATTTATAACTCCCCAAGAAACAGACTAAGCATTGATTTGACACTTTTCCATGAGATACATTTCATTTGACTTTATTTATTTATTTATTTATTTTGAGTTGGAATCTCACTCTGTTGCCCAGACTGGAGTGCAGTGGCACTACCACAGCCTCGATCTGCTGGGCTCAGGTAATCCTTCTGCCTCAGCTTTCTAAGTAGCTGGAACTACAGGCATGCACTACCATGCCCAGTTTATTTTTAATTTTTAAATTTATTGTAGAGATGAGGTCTCACCAAGTTGTCCCGACTGATCTCAAATCCCTGAGCTCAGGCAATCCTCTTGCCTGGGGCTCCCAAAGTGCTGGGATTACAGGCTTGAGCCACTATGCCTGGCCAACTTCACTTATTTTAAAGGAAGTTGAAGGTGGGGTCATGGGGATGACTTCCTTTACCAGCAGCCCAGAGGGATGAGACCATGAGAGAAGGAGGGCTTCTGGAAACTGTTATGACTTGTTATATGGGAATAACAAGTATAATTCTTCTACCTGTTATCATGCAAGGATCTTCCATATCCCTCACAGGCTGCTCCACAAGGCCCACCGCCAGGCAGATGTAGCCATTTTAGATAATTTTCACCACCTAGCCTTTGTCACTATGTCTCCTTAATGAGAAGTCCTGTTTTTCCTCACCTGACAAAGTATTACCCTTCAAGGATTAGATCAGATAGAACTTCTAGGACACAGTCATCCTTTATTTAAGATCATACACAGACTCCAGGGCTAGAGGGTGTGGGTTTACTGCAGAGGCTCATATTCAACAGCTATGCTATCTGGGAAATAAAACATCTCCATATCTTAATTTATTCATCTGTAAAGAAGGAGGATGAGAGTAGATACCTCACAAGGTTATTGCAATGACTAAATGCATTGCTATCTACAAAGTGCTTAGAACACTGCCTGGCACAAAGCAAACACCTAATGAATGTTAACCATCATTTATTATTTTTGTTGTTCTCAGTGAGGTGAAATATCAGGTATCTGATGAATTACAGACGTGAATTAACCAGTATCTTTTTTTTATAAAAGGAGACAGCAGTCTCTAGACATGTCTTTTCCACAACTTGTCACTGTTGGACACTATTTTATCTTACAAATAAACTAATGAAAATTAGTGATACTAGAAGAAGATAGATGGAGACATTTTGGACAATCAAGGAAGGACTGATAAGTACCTAACTAAAAAATTAGCTTTTTTATTTTGGCATAAAAAAATATTAAATGTTTTTTGTAGAAATTTGCAAAAAAAGACACATAAAGAAAAATTTAAAATAAGTTCTAGTATAGTCTATTCTTTCTATATGCATGTGAGATATATGTATATATGAATATGTATGATATACATATATAAATATGTAACATATACAAAGCAAATTTAGGTATCATGCTATATATATATATATATTTTTATTTTTTTTGAGTTGGAGTCTCACTCTGTCACCCAGACTGGAGTGCAGTGGCCGCTCCCGGCCACTGCAGCCTCCACCTGCTGGGCTCCGGCGATCCTTCCGCCTCAGCCTTCTAAGTAGCTGGAACTACAGGTGCGCGCTACCACGCTCGGCTAATTTTTGATTTATTGTAGAGATGAGGTCTCGCCAAGTTGCCTAGGTGGGTCTCGAACACACAGGCTCAGGCAGTCCACTCACCTCAGTCTCCCAAAGCACTGGGATTACAGGCTGAGCCACCGAGCCCGGCCTATATATATTTAGGTAACTAAATATGCTTAGAAACATCTTTATGGATATATAATATTCTATTTATGGATATATCAATCTTATATAATTTTTTTGACTATTTCAATTGAGTCCCATTTTTATGCATTATAAATTCAGAGCACAAATCTTTGTACATAAATCTTTGTTCAAATATTTGATTTTTTTAGGATAAACTTCTTTTTTTCTTTTTTTTTGAGTTTGAGTCTCACTCTGTCACTCAGACCGGAGTGCAGTGGCCGCCCTCGACCACTGCAGCCTCGACCTGCTGGGCTCCAGCGATCCTTCCACCTCAGCCTTCCAAGTAGCTGGAACTACAGGCGTGCGCTACCACGCCCGGCTAATTTTTGATTTATTGTAGAGATGAAGTCTCACCAGGTTGCTCAGGCGGGTCTTGAACCCGTGGGCTCGGGCAATCCACTCACCTCGTCCTCCCAAAGCACTGGGATTACAGGCTGAGCCACTGAGCCCAGTCAGGATAAACTTCTAAAAGTAGAAATACTAAATCAAAAGTGAAAAACATTTTCAAAGGCTTTTTACATATACAATGCCACATTTCACAGAAACCCATTTACAATGGGTTAGCCAAAAAGAGATTTGATTTTTTCCATTAGCAAGAAGGCTAGGCTAGTTTGTTAGGGACTATTAGAAGCTGACAAGGGTGCCCAAGTATGCAGGTTCCTTCTATCATCCTCTGCTAATCATCTTCCACATAGCTTTCAATCTCATGTTCATCTACAGCATCTCTAGGGGTCATATCTATGTTTCAGGTAGGAAGAAAGGGTAAGGGCAAAGGGAAGAAGGCATATGCCATCTGAATTTACCCCTTGCTATCAAGAAATTTAAGAAGAAAGATTTACTGTTTTTTTTTTTCTGATTGTTCCATAGAATTACAGTATCCCCCCACATACTCACACACACCCCCAAAACACTCCAAATTCTAATGCTTATGTCTCCTTGCTTTCAAAAATTGGTTCATTAGCATCCATTTACCTTGGGAAAATTATTTTGGTCATCCATCAGTGAGTTGTTCATAGAAAGGTTTTGGACATCAGTCTGTGTTGTTAGCATTTTACATGTTGTTAGTCATGATGCCAGGTGGGGTGTAGTGTGTTGCTCCATATTTCCTTTGACTTGGCCACAGAAAAATATTTCAAAGTTCCAAGTACAATTTTCTAGGACTCCAGAAGACATGTAGTTTACACAGAAGCTGCAGAAATTTACTGAAAAAAGCATTTAGGTTCATCTGGTAGCAGAGAGGACACCCTCCCTGCCACCCTCTTGATATCCCTGTCTTGAAATCCTGGGAAGATTATTGATTTGGACATGAATTTAGGTTCCTAATAATTGTTATCATTGGATATGTTTATCTCTTATCTCCCAAAATAGATAGTAGTTTTTTCAGGTGAGAGAGAAAGAACTAATTTTTTTTTTTTAGATTAGAAAATATAGTTTATTTACAAAGTAAATTAGAAAGAGAGAGAGAAAAAGAGAAAATTCGCCTGCCCAAGTTAGGGAAGGGGGCCAATGCCAGGAAGCATGGTGATAGCCATAGCTCAAAAAGCACATAGACACATCAGAGTCTAATAACGCAATGGTAATACTTTTTTCTTAAATTAAAAAAAAAAGAAAAAGATTTTTGTGTGTTCCCCAGCCCTGGAACAGCAATATGCTTGCACTTGATATTCAATAAACACTTGATGATGTCTGGAACATTTTAGATACCACTTTTACAAAACATGGAATTATCTACATACCTTTTCTACAAAAGAAACAAATTGATTATTCAATAGTTGACCAAAAACCAGCCAAAGTAAAATAATTCAAAAATGAAGAAGTCAATTAAAGAATTATGGCTAATTTGTGAAAAGATGTCTGTAAAGATGTTTAGAATTAAAATATAAATTTCAAAAATAGTTCCTGAGTAAGGAAGAAGCATATGAAAAGAAAGTACTAGTTTTAAAAGGTAGGCCTAAGTCTTAGATAACCGGAAAATCCAAGAAGCAAGTACGATAGGAGTAATGTTGGGTGAAACCCTGATAATCTTCTCACTGAACATAGCAAAGGTCTATAGATACCTTTATTCCAAATGCATATTCCATATTTCTGCATAGAAACAAACATATATAAGCATTAAAAGTCATAAGAATGTAAAATTCATATTAAACATGGGCTGTACAGTTTTCATAACAGCTGAGATGTGAATTTATTATTTATTTTTTCAAAAAGAAAATCATTCTTTTTATTCTTTGTGACTGCTTCCTTGGCTTTATTATATAAAGGTTAGAAATGCCAGATAAGTTTATCTAAGAAAATGTTTATGAGAGTATAATTTCAATAATGAAAGTTTGAAAAGCTGAATATCCCACAGTAGATAATTTAAAAAAAACTACAATATTGCTCCACAAAAATATTATTTAAAAAAATCACATAAACATCAGTCCTAACATATTAAGTGAAGAAAATAAATACAAAGATGTCCCAACACATGTGATATCTGTAGCCACCTTAGAAAGGCCAAAGAGTGAGAGAACGAGGAGGAGAGCCTTTGAAACTAGACTTCTTGGAGATAAATCCCAGTTCTCCTGCTCACAAGCTTTAAGATTTGGGGTAAGTCACATGACATTCTTGTACCTCAGTTTCTTCATCTATAAAATGTTTCTGTGAACAGGGCTTGGTGGCTCAGCCTGTAATCCCACACCTTGGGAGGGTGAGGTGAGTGAATTGCCTGAGCCCGAGGGTTCAAGACCCGCCTGGGCAACTTGGTGAGGCCTCATCTCTACAAAAAAATCAAAAATTAGCTGGGTGTGGTAGCACGCGCCTGTAGTTCCAGCCACTTGGAAGGCTGAGGTGGAAGGATCGCCGGAGCCCAGTAGGTTGAGGCTGTGGTGGCTGGAAGTGTGCCATTGCACTCCAGTCTGGGCGACAGAGAGAGACTCCAACTCAAAAAAAAAAAAAAAAAAAATGTTATGGGACATTTTAGGACAATGACTGGCACAGGGTAACCACTGTATACTATATATGAGTGCATCTGGTTTTTTTTATGCTACCTTTTTTGCTATCTAAAGCAAAATATGAATCTTTTTTTCTCTGAATCTAAATTATGGAATCTAAGAATTTTCTAAATTCTCCAATTATGTTAATTTCAACATATAAGAATCAACCTGGTCCACAACCTGACTCAAGAGTCACTGACATTTAATGGTACAAATGGTCAGGCATCACTAAGGGTCAGGGAAACTAAAGATGTAAAAACAGAAGATTCTCAGAAAGATGTTTAGAAGATGCTCATAATCCTTCTAAGGACAAATATTTTCCAAACTGAGGATCACAGCACTTTAGTGGGTGGTGAAATCAATCCATAATTTCCAACCAGTGTTCTTTAAAAAAAAGTAGCAGACTAGAGTAGAATATATCAGAATGCAGGTGCTTAATGTAGTATTGTTTTCTGAATTTTTGTTTCTGATGTTTGTGCATGCATGCGTGTGTGTGTATGTGTGTGTGTGTCTATGTAGATCACACACACACACACACACACACACGCACACACACACACACACACACACACACACAAAG
>NW_007247169.1:0-7481 GCF_000164805.1 Carlito syrichta | reverse complement strand
CCTACCCCTTTCTAAAAAAAAAAAAAAAAAAGGGAAAAAAAAATTCAATAATTCAAATGTATACTCTTTTCTTTCCCACACTGTCCCCTTTGGCAAAGTCTTTGTCATTCTTCTGAGACATTCCAACAAACTCCCAACCTCTGACCCTGGGTCATTCTCAATAATGATTTTGTACCCAACAAATCTAAAGCCACGACAACTACAGCAATAACAACACAACCTATCTCTCCTTGAACACCTCTAATGACTCCTGGCTTGCAGAATAACTACAACATTTTTCACATAGGTATTTGAGAATCTCCACAAAATTGTCCTCATGGGGTTCTCCTTTGCTGAAACTCTGGACTCTGAGGAGAAAAACCTAGGACAATGACTGGCACAGGGTAAGCACTATATACTATATATGGTATATAATTATATACTACATTTGGTATATAATACTACATTAGAATCCTCCAGAAAGCCCTTGGCCTTCATGAGCAAACTAGTATCTCCAGACCTCTCACAAAGATCAGTCCCAGTAGAAGCTCAGGGGAGCACACTGGACATTGCTTCCACAATCCTTTTCCCATAACTCTGCAGCCACACCTGCCAGTTTAGTCTTGTTAGAAATTCAGGACTGTGGTTTCCACTGGAATTTTTCAGGCCAGAGTTTTTGCCTCAAGTTATATAGCTAATTTGGAGGAGAGACCTGTATCTGTTTATCTAGGGGGGAGGGGAGAGGAGAAGTGGGGAGGGTTGAATTAATGAAACCAGAAGAAAAACTCAATTGAGGACAGCAGCCATGAGGAAAGTCTGATTTTGGTCAAGTTTTTATCATGTGTGAGATCCTCGAGATTACTCCATCCTTTAGCGTCATCTATAAAGCTACAGTGACTGGGGTGTGGCTTTAATCACAGAAAACCCATAGGCATTGTGGGTTATGGTTTATCAGATTGCACTTGCCTAAATAAGGTCAGCCTCTGATGTTTTTAGACAATGCAACAAGCATTTCCTAACTCCGCACTGAGACAGCTAAGAGATCTGTGTTACTTTCCTCACATATAAAAATAATTTTCAACAAAAATCATGACATAAATCGTTTATTTTCTCCATTGATTGGAAGTACCCACTTGAAAGACCACTCAGAAGAGATTAGGTAAGCTTTCTGTAAAAAATTACTTTTGAGTTTACAAGAAAAAGGGAAAATTTTGTTCTTCCCCTTGAATCTGGCTGAAAATCGGGGGCTTTCTCAAGTAGTTTTGACACACAAGATCATTTCTCATTAAAAGACGAAAAGGCATGTGAAATCTGAGTTTCCACGAATCATTCAGCAGTAGAACCTGGGAGATTCGGCACAGAGGAGTTTTGTTGGATTCAACTTTATAGGGTAAAAAAAACACAAATACTCCTCCTCTGAGGGGAGGGGGCGGTGCCTAGGCAATGCACCAATCACAACGCGCCCTGGTCTATATAAGGCCCTGAGGCCCTGTGACGGTTTATGCATTTCGCTGGTTTTCACATCCTACTTACCTGTGGTGTTATGTCTGAAACTGCTCCTGCGGCTCCCTCTGGTCTTGCTCTGTCTGCTATGGAGGAACCTCCAGCCAAGAAGCGTGGGAGGAAGTCGATTGGCTTGGTCAGTTTAAATCGCAAGGCCTCGATCCCTTCTGTGACCAAGTTAATCACTGAGGCTCTCGCGTTGTGTCAAGAGCGAGCAGGCATGTCTCTGCCTGCGGTCAAGAAGGCGCTGTTAGCAGCTGGCTATGACGTGGAAAGAAACAACGGTCGCATTAAACTGACTCTCAAGAGCTTGGTGAGCAAGGGCGTCGTGGTGCAGACCAGAGGTACCGGTGCTTCTGGCTCGTTCAAGCTCAGTAAGAAAATTGCTCCTGAACCTACCAAGGGCAAAGTCAAAAGAAGCTCTTCTGTGAATACTAAGAAGTCTGCTTTATCTAAAGACTCGAAGTTGCCCAAGGGCTCCAAGAACAAGAAAGGCAAGAAGCCGAGGGCAGCAGCTTCCCCGAAAGCTGTTAAAAGTGAGAGGAAGGCTAAAGGAGCCAAGGGCAAGCAACAGTTGAAGAGCCCAGCCAAGGCAAGGGCAGGGAAGCCTAAGGCTGGGAAAACAAAGTTGACCCAGCACAAAACGAATGTGAGAAAGGCAATGTCTAAGAAGTAACCACTTTCCTGAGGTGAATTTCCGAAGAACCCAAAGGCTCTTTTAAGAGCCACCCAAATAACCTGAAATGGCTTAACACTGGAAACTTGGAGAAGTTTCTGCAACAGTATTAACCTAACTCTGGTAACAAGCAAAATTGAAAATGGGTAGGATATTACCTTGTCAGACTTAAGATCCAGAAACTAAAATGTCTTGAGTGTTAATCCAAAAAGCTCGTTTGCGCATTAGAAATAGAGCTTGTTATATAAAAAAGTAAGTTTTGGAAGTGCCAGCGTCGAGGAAACTGGAGATCAACTTGGTTCCCAGGCATCCCAAATCTGGTTTGCTAGTTTATTACACTGAGTTCCACCATTTTAGTCTGCTGGTTTTTGTGGCATTCTGACAAGGATTTTTTAACTTGGTGCTCACAGGGGTCAAATAATGACTGAAGGAGTCCCAGAATATGGATAAGGGGAATATATGCATATATATAGAAATAAGTGTATATATACACTTACCTCTATATATTTACCTCTTTTAATTAACCTATAGCTGAAATTTAGAATTTCCTTCCATTGAATGTGACTGATATGTCACAACTATTTTTCAGGACTATATTTGCAAGATATCTTGAAGTTGCATTTATCTTTATTTCCAAAGTACTATTGTTATTAGATATTTGATATATGAACAAAGATGTACATATATCATTTTTCAATGGTTTGGCAATTATTTTAATAGCAGTAGTCTAATAAAAGATTATAATTCTATGTATTATTTTATGTTTTATTATGAAAAGAGCCTATAGGCTTTGTTAGACTGCCAGAGCACTCCATAGGCTGGAAAATGTTAACCGAAAACCAGTGTGGATGTGTTGGAGGCTGCACTTTTAGGGTCAGAATTCTTCCTTCCTAAATCATCAAATATTGTACTAGGAAACTGAGTCTGAGCTAAGGTACCTTTCTCTTTAAATATAATGATTTCAGTTTTCTCTTAATTTGTGATTTAGCATTTTTAATCATAAATATTAGATCTATTTGGGGTTATAGTATGTGGGGCAACTTTCAACCAAGTCCATTGCATTATTTCACATGGGAGTACAAGCAGGTTCTCCAAATGGTTCAATGTGACCTTGTCTTTCTGTACTCATTTGTGTCCTAAAATAAAAAACAACTGAACACCATGATTTAAATTTGTATAAACAGAACCAACTACAGCTTGCTCCTTGCTTGGATATAATAGACATTGTTTCCTATGAATTTGGTGTTGATGAGGATGGTACAAGAATAGCTTCACTTGTCTATGGCATGGTATTCAGCCTTTTGTCTAACCGCTGTGCCCAGGAGTGGGCTAAACCCCACTTTTATCATTGATCACGAGGATGAATGGCCCCACCCAGCAGTTGGTTGGTCTTTCTCTAACTAGACCTTGTGTGCCTTTGCTCTTCCGGCGCTCCAACGCCTGGCATGTATCGGATTAAAAATAAAGTTAACCAACCAGCTGTAGTTCTTTCTCCACTTCTGGGGAAAGCTATTAGACTACTTTGTTTGGGCCAATAGGATAATGACTCTAAAACCCAATCCTCCTGGAAAGTGCTGTTTTCTGCCTCATTGAGTGCTTGTCCTTAAAGAGGCTTCATTTACAAAGCCTTATCTTGCCTGAACCAAATAGTGAGAAACTTTGGGCAGTGTATGACTCCAGCCACTTGGTTAAGTCTAGATGACTATTCTTGGAATGTTATGTTTTATGGATCCACTTATATTGGCATTTGTTCGCATCTGCTTACTTGTAAGACCTACTTTCGTTTCTTTGAGACAAAAACAAATCACTCACCATAATGTCAATAAACAGCTACTGTACGAAGAAAGCCAATATTGTGCTTGCCAGAGTAATGTAGACTGCTAACGGATAACGGATACAGGTACCCAGGTTTACACGTTTCTATGTTAAGCGTTTCAGCTCTTTAAAGGACTGCGTGAGCGGCCCTGAAAAGGACCTTTCTGTTGTTTCGAGATGCCATGTACTCTTTCAACCACCGAAGCCATAGAGAGTGCGTCCTTGTCGCTTCAGGGCATAAACTACGTCCATGGCTGTGACAGTTTTGCGCTTAGCATGCTCCGTATAAGTGACGGCATCCCGTATCACGTTTTCCAGGAACACCTTGAGCACACCACGAGTCTCCTCGTAGATCAAACCGGAGATGCGCTTGACTCCGCCACGGCGGGCCAGGCGCCGGATGGCGGGCTTGGTGATGCCCTGGATGTTGTCGCGCAGCACCTTGCGGTGGCGCTTGGCACCCCCCTTCCCTAAGCCCTTCCCACCCTTGCCACGACCAGACATGGTTTCTGTGGCATTAGGAAGCCAAACTTGACGCAGTCCCTAAAATACCACTTTGGCGGACCTGATTGAAAACAGATGTTTGCGGAAATTTTTTTTTTTTTCTCCCCCAAATTAAGTCATCAAGGGGGTGCAACGAGTAGAATATTTCGTTACAATTTCAATGTTTTGATTGGTCAGTGAAATCTCGCTATTTGTGAAATGGGCAAGTACAGATTTCGTTGGGTTGAAAAACTTTCGTTTCTCTTTTGTTTTGCATTTGTCTGGTCCCCGAGCTTCTGCAAGTTGAAAATACTGTATTCTTATCAGCTTAATGACGCTGAGCACAGAGTCCCATTCAATGTTTCTCTTTATGTCCACTTAGTAACTGATAAATTAGGTACTAGTTCCTTGAGAAAAGTATAAATAATTCTAAAGAAGGGCGGATTTATAGGTCAAGGAACTTTCCCTCCCAGTTCTGAACCAGAAAACCTTTGGGGAGTGTATGACTCCAGCCTCTTGGTTAAGCCTAAATGACTGTACTTGGAATGTATTTCTATTTACACCGTTGCTCTTTGATAGCCTTCATTATGCTGGACAAAGTATAAGCCTGGCCATGAATCTCTGATTCTAAAGATCCTATGTTTTAAAAGACAAAATGATAGACAAGTGCAAATAAAAACCTTGTGCAAGTGCACACTTCTTCTCCATCTCTATCTCGACTCGATATTTATTGAGTGACTCCTTTTTCTGCAAAAGTTTATGAGAGGCAGGAAATATAAGTTAGGCTAGGAAAATTGTCCCTAGACCCTCTTCCTGGCCTGCTGCATCTGTCTGATGTGCCTTGCATTTCCAAACATTTCCCTTTCATCCTTTATTAATCCTCTTTCAACCTGCTCCAGTTTTGGAGACAAGAACATACATTTTATGAAGTTTGGGATTAGTTGAAGTGTAGGGCTAATACTTGATTAAGGTCATTACAAAGCCTGCAGGGTCCTCTCCTAAGAGGCCTTTGATAAGATTATCAGTGTTAACACAAGGCTAATCTTTCTTTCATGAAAAAGGTAGAATAGCAGAATTGGTTTTCAATGTGTTTTGAAGGCAGAGACTTTTCAATTCAAAATATTTCCTTCCTGCTACAGCTTTTGAAAACGTCCATGGTAAGAACTCTTGTTGTGGATACTTAGAATGAGACTGTGGCCTGTAAGAGGCAACATACAAGTATCATCTCAGACTTGCTCACATAAAAAGAGAAGAGACACAGGGAAGAAGAAAATGGCAAGAATGCTCTCAATGTCATATGATTTGTAATGCTTCTGAAATAATTAAGTGGTTACATTCTTCTGCCCCAAATTGAGAGATTTTAGATTTCTGACTTTCACTGCCCATGCCCCACAACAAACACACACCTTATAACTAAGGAGAAGCAAATGTCAAACATTATAGAGAAAAGTGCAAAGACAGATTATAGGTGAAACTCTGAAGTCTCAACATGCTTTTTAATGTGTGAAAATAAATAAAAATATGGTGTATACAATATGATAATTTCCTGCAAAAACACATGAACTACCTTGAAACACATTCCACCAAGTACCATCTTCATTTAAACCAGAAATCTAGAATGCCTTTTCTTTATTTTGCCTATCACATCATAAGTAAAACCTCATTCTTATTTTGACATTTGATTTATTCCTTTTTTATTCTTTATTCCTAATCCTTCCTTTTCTATTTTTTCAATGCCAGTGACTCAAAAATAAATGTCAGAAAATAAATAATTAAAGGGCATATTTATCCTTCCATTTTGGGAAGGATTACCAGAACATTACCAGATCAGGTGGTTTGGGAGAGGAGTGGCTCACCCCTAAATCTCTATGGCTTCCTATTCTCTTTTCCATTTCACCTTGAAAACCTCATTCATTCAACATGTTACATAGATCCTTCAGATAAAAACTCTGTAAACAAGTTGTGGCCAATAGGACACATCAGAAATTTAAAAAACCCAAATCAATGCTATTAATCAGAGGTCTTATAAAAATATGAAATGCCCAGGACCACCCTCCACAGACTAACTCTCTCAGAATATCAGAATTGAGAAATAGAATGTGACATACAGCACAACCTGTATATGGTAACTGTATAGTACACCTGTATATGGCACCTGTATATTCAATAATTATGATACTTAGCTAAGGTTGAGTACCACTAGCAGTTCAGCATATACCATTTCTTTTAAGCATATCCTTTGTCTTTGCCAGCTCTCTTTACTTCTGCTCTTTAATCTTCTAGAAAAATGTTCTTGCTTTTTCTTTTCAAACTCTTAATTACTAAAAGGTTTTTTTTTTTCACTTGTACTACATAGGCTTGCCATCCTTGCGTGGGCACTCTCTTACAGACACAATATATTTTGATCTATTAAAGAACAGATAATTTCTATGATTATCCTTTCTTAAACATCTGTTTCAAAATTTTTATAAACTGGTAGTACTTAAATTTGATTTTCAAAATTTTCTTAAATACTTAATTGAACAGAAAGCACAAAGAAAGTATTTTACTTTTTTTAATGATGAAATTGTAAACAAAAACTTACACACACACACACACCACCACCACCAACAACAACAACAACAACCAACATTAACATTACATTCATACTTTAAACAGAGTCCCTCATTCCCTAGTAAAACTCTTGGCAGTACTGACTGTCTTGTGGAAGTGTCGTTGTGATGACTCAGTTTAAGGAACAAACCTAGATTATTTCATTACCCCATAGACTAAAGTTAACTAGCAAGTCTTGTACTGAAATGTATATAAATATTGGTACTTAACTCCCAAAGAGGAGATTGAAGATTCTAAAATTCTTTTATTTATTTTAATTTTGTGTGTGTGTGTAGGAGTCTCACTCTGTTGCCCAGACTGGAGTGCAGTGGCCGCTCCCGGCCACCGCAGCCTCGACCTGCTGGGCTCTGGCGATCCTTCCACCTCAGCCTTCCAAGTATCTGGGAACTACAGGCACGCACTACCACGCTTG
>NW_007247168.1:174040-179670 GCF_000164805.1 Carlito syrichta | reverse complement strand
GGTCTCGAATCCGAGGGCTTAGGCAATCCTCTCACTTCGGTCTTCCAAATTGCTGGGATTATAGGCATGAGCCACCGTGCCTGGCCCAACATATGAATTTTGAGGGGACACAACATTTAGTCCATGACAATGAGTAAGAGTTAAAAGGGCTATGATCTAAATTCGTATTTTGAAAGTATATGGAAAATAATAGAAATGTATTTCTCACATTTCTGTAGGCTGGAAAATCCATGATCCACCAGCAGATTTGGTGTCTGGTGAAGGCCAACTTTTTGGTTTATAAATGGTACTTTTGTACATTTATACAGAGTCTTTGGGAGGTGATTAGGTCATGAGAGTACAGCCAACCTTTCTGAGGGCTGTACTCTTATGACCTAATCACCTCCCAAAGACTCTATTTCCTGATATCATCAAGTTTTCCAACTCAGGATTTTAACATATAAATTAGAGATCACAGGCCACCACTGGTTAATCCATCCTGCTGTGATGAAACCTGTTGTCTCATATTGGTTCACTCGATATGACACATGTCAAGCAACATTACAGATGCCCAATAAGAAAAAGAAATCAATTTGCAATTTTTGGAAGATTTAGATACTTACTTTGCCCTTAATAAAGAGATAGTTCCTCCAACAATGTAAGTTCAAACAATCCAAAGAGTTTATGCCTTGACATTTTTATATAACTTGTTTTCCTTGCCCTTTTAATACAAAGGATAGGGCAATATTTATTCTAGTACCACCAGTATCTTTCACAATGACAAATGTTAGTTGAATTGGACTCAAGGTAGTTTGAATTCAATAGTCAAAATTAGTTCACTCAATAAGCAACAGTTCTAAAGATGGTGAGGATTTTTGTCTCATTATTGAAATGTTACAGTGCCAAAAAATGTGAAATGAGTTTCTGGCATTGTAGAATACTTTTCAAGTGTTCTCCTCTGTAATTATAGTTATTCATTCCATACTTATCAACAAACTACTACATACAAGAGTTGCTGAGTTGTTGTTATGTTAGTCAACTGAGAATCAGACATGTATCATAAGATTATTTTTAATTTAAACATTGTAGGTAACATTCTGTACATTTCTTCCTCTTGGTATTTGTAGACATTGGTATGGCATCTACTGATTTTCATTTTATAAGAAAATGAAATGATAATTAACACTTTACTTAGTAAAATTGAGCACTTCTGGGCTACTTACAGTATAATTTTGGGAAGAATAATAAAAATTGCTAAAATGCATTTAAATTTGCATTTCTTCTTGACATTAAAGAAAGTTAAGAGTGTATCTGTATTACCTTAAAGCATCTTCATCTTTTTCTGTTCTCATAAATAAAGTTGAATATTGTTGATACGTCTTTTAAAATTCAACTTAACAAACACTAATTCAAAAGTTAAATACTAAATTCTTGCTAATTTCTCAATTCTTTGCTCTGGAATATGAAAAAAAATTCAAATAGAATTCTTTATTATCTCCCAACTGCTTATAAACATTTTATTTCTGCTTCAAGGTGTTCAAAACAATTACCTTTCTGAAATATCTTTCTAACTTTCTCTACTTGAAGCTCATTTATTTATATATTCATCAGACTAACAAGAAATGTTCTGCTAGGCAGAAGAAAAAAACAAAAGTTTGTATCCACAGAAACCAGAACAAGAAAGTATTTCAAGGAGAGAGTAGTCACCTGTGTCCAATACTCCTGAGAAATCAAGTAGAAGGTCATTCTTTAATGGCCATGATTTGGCAAAATGGAAGTTGTTAATGACCTTGAAAAGAGCAATTTCAAATGAACAGAAGCATAATCAGAGTGAGCTGAGAAGGAATTAGTGAATGGTGAGTACAGACAGTTTCTCAGGTCAATTTGAGCAACTGAAGTCAGTGAAGATTTTGTTTCTTTTTTTTTTTTTTAATTCATTTGGTGGCTTGTTTTAATAAAAAAGAAGCTAATCTTAGCTCCTGTTTGGGGTCATATGTGCCATCCTGTCTGTATCATTCTGTGAAAAGAATACAAAGACTTAAAGGAATTGGTCTCAGTTTTACTCTGCTATTAACTAACTCTGTCCTCTTAATCATGATACATTCCCTTAATCTCAGGTTCTCATGTAAAATGATGGGGTTAAACTTCTATGCTCAACATTCAATGAACTTCTACACTGACATTATTTGTAGTTTTGAAATTAGATATGCCAACTCACATCTCTATCAGTGACTTTATTTGACTAATTCTCGAGGAGTTTTGAAACCCTTGCAGGAGGAGTGAGGCAGCAGGTAAGGTTAGAATGGAAGATTTGAGATAACGATCTTATATAGAAGACCAGTATTAATAGGGGTCCTCAAGTGAATTTTTGGATCTGAAAATGTGAATATTAAGCTCCTAAATACAGATGGCAAATTACTCACCCCCCCAAAATGAACACTTTGCTCAGCAACAGAAACTGAATGAATCTCTTTAAATTGTCCTATAGTTAATACAGGTTATTATTATTAAAATATGTAGTAACAGCAACAACATGTACTCTGGCAACAACATGTGTTCTTGCACCAACTTACATTTCTTTAATTATTAGTGTGGTTAATAATTTTTTTATATAAACTATCTATTGTTTTCAATGTAAAAGTTAAAGATTCGTATTCTTTGTTAATTATTCATTTAGGGTTTCATTTTTTTTTTGGTTGAATGAAATCTTTATATGCAAAAGCTATTTGCTGAACTGTCACTTCAAATTGCTTTAAGAGTACTAGCTATCAAGAATGGGCTGTTGCTTTTAATAAATGGGTATTCTTTAAGATGATGTCCAAGCATCATACAGTGACTATTCTATGAAGCTGAGAAAATTTTCTCTCAGATCTCAGAAATAAGAAAAATTGTGCAGCTTCTGAATGATTGATATTGTTATCCACTGGATATAAATACTGAGGCTGATTGTATTACCCTTTTTTAAAAGAAGCGTAGAGTTTTAATTAACAGACTATCAATTTACTAATCATTACCTGAAATAATGTATGTATTTCTATGACACCTCAAATTCTGTTTTGAAGCAATAAAGGCTAAAAAAACAAATAAAAACATCAAATAAACTATTTAAAAAAATGTTTTCAACAGCTATTCCTGAAGCTTTTCCTATTTTTTTATTTTAAAAAATGATAATGAGTTATATTTTATACTTCAATTTTCCTCTGTGATGTCTTTCATTATTTTTAAGCTTAGAAAGTACAATAAAGTAAATGAGCCCCAAATGTTTAGCATGCATAGATGAAAAAATGAGGGAATGGAAAATGGGCGTGAGGTTTCCCCATTCTGTCTTGCCTTTCTACTTGTGGCAACTTAAACGATGCATAAATTATGAGACTCTTAGGCTGTACGCTGTATGAATGCACAGTGTTTTTTGAAATTGTGAGATTGGGCAGTTATAAAGATTTTGGCTACAAGAAATGAAAAACCCAGCCAGCTCGGTGGCTCAGCCTGTAATCCCGCGCCTTTGGGAGGCTGAGGTGAGTGGATTGCCTGACCCCGCGGGTTCGAGACCCACCTGGGCAGCGAGACCTCATCTCTACAATAAATAAAAAAAATCAGCCGGGCGTGGTAGTGCATGCCTGTAATTCTGGTTACTTGGAAGGCTGAGGCGGAAGGATCGCTGGAGCCCAGCAGGTCGAGGCTGCGGTGGCCGAGAGCGGGCCACTGCACTCCAATCTGGGCGACAGAGTGAGACTCCAACTCAAAAAAAAAAAAGCATCCTATTCTTCAGGGACCCAATGTTTCTGCAGGTCTATCCTCGCAAGCAGAGCTCTCTAATCCAGGGTGAAGGATGGCACTCAGGAACACCTTCCTGGAGGAGGTGGGCTTGCTCAAGCTGGTTCCAAGGTTTGTGAAGTGGGGAAGAGAAAGAAGCAAATGATACTTGCACCTCCCCCGTGGGTAAAGTCAGTTTTTTTGTTGTTTTGAGTTGAAGTTTCTGTCACCCAGGCTGGAGTGCAGTGGCATGATCATGGCCACCACAGCCTCAGCCTACTGAGCCTCAGCCTCCTTCCGAGTAGATGGGCCTGCAGGCACGTGCCACCACACCCAGCTAACTTTGTACGTATTTAGAGATGAAGTCTCACCGTGTTGAGGCTGGCCTCAAACTCTTGAGTTCGGGCAATCCTCTGGCCTTGGCCTTCCAAGGTGTTGAGATTACAGGCGTGAGCCACCACGCTCAGCCTAAAGTCCGTTTTGATGAGATGCAGGGCACTCAGGACTCCTGGCAGGGCCAGTTGAGAGAGGAGTTCTAGAAGAGGGCAGGGTGACAGAGACAGGGGAGCACCTAGGGCTGGTGTGGGGCGGAGAGGGTTCCCAGGAAAACCTTTCTGATTGGCTTCCTGTTGGTCCTAAGTGCTGAATGCTCAGGTGGTGGCAGCAACCTGGCACACCCTGTGCAGCATTAGGTTTCACACAGGATGTTTTGTGGTCAGAGAGCTGAACCAAGATTCAGCAACCCAAGGCAAGCACTATCACCTGCACTGTTACCCAGATAACCTGGAGCAGCTGGGATGCTTCTTGTCCTCCCCATCACCTTCAGATGATTTTTTGTAATGCTACCAATTTTTCCCAGATAAAGAGGATAAACAAGATTTGAAAAGAGGGGTGACCAGAAGTCTGGCTGAGCCACAGCTGCTCCCAGAGGATCCATGCCCCTGGCAAGTAGGTAGGTACAGAGCCACATCAGGGTGTCTTTCTTCTTCCAACTATTCAATCCTGGTACCCCAACAGTCACCTCCACCGTCCACCATTTCCTCCCCTCCTCTGGGACGATACCTTCAGAGGTTACAACCCAGGCTGGTGCCCTGGGCTCTTCTGTAGCTCCAGAATCTCAGCCAACCCTGCTTTGGAAGAGCATGAGGGGTGGCCTCCAAGGGACAGCAAGCCGAGGATTGTATGTGGGAGGAGACACTAGACTGACTTGAAGGAGAAAAAACTGCCCCCCCCCCCCCACCCCTGGCAAGAACTAGGAGTGTAGGAGTTGCTGTGCTCATGGCCAAAGCTCCCGGTCCCGGCCCTGGGCCAAACGGATCCCCCAGAGCACACACAGACCAGGGCTTCAGCAAGGGTGGCTCAGAAAAGACAACGAGACCATGTGGAATATCCAATCCTTCATTTTCTCTTCTGCAACACAGAACTGATGAAGATCCAAGGCGGTCCAGTCCCCCAGCCCATTTCTGACACGTTCCAGACCAGAATGGGAAGGGCAAGCTTGGCCCTCCCAAACAGCAACCTCCCTGCCTCCAAGTCTCAGCTGGCCCACCCGGCTTGTGCTCCCGACCATCACACAGTACCGGTTCTAGGGTCAGGCCCGCCATGCACAGCACCCCAGGCAGTGGGTAGGCAGGGCTGGAGAAGGACATCAAGCCATTCACTCCTTCCAAAAGCATGTGTTGAATGGCCATGATGCGCTGGCACTGTCCTTGGTGCTGGGGATGGCCTTGCCCCTCCCCAGCCCCGCCTCTGGCTCCTTGGACTCACTGAATCGCGACTCTCCCACAAGGATGGGCCCTGGCCGTCCTGCAGCCTGAGTGGAACCGGCTGGTGCAGGGATGATCAGTCCAGATAGGGCCATTCGCACCAGAAGCTTCTCCCAGAGGCCGCCAGCCCAC
>NW_007247168.1:155386-174020 GCF_000164805.1 Carlito syrichta | reverse complement strand
CCCTGTATCCCGCGCCTTTGGGAGGCTGAGGTGAGTGGATTGCCTGACCCCGCGGGTTCGAGACCCACCTGGGCAGCGAGACCTCATCTCTACAATAAATAAAAAAAATCAGCCGGGCGTGGTAGTGCATGCCTGTAATTCTGGTTACTTGGAAGGCTGAGGCGGAAGGATCGCTGGAGCCCAGCAGGTCGAGGCTGCGGTGGCCGAGAGCGGCCACTGCACTCCAGTCTGGGCGACAGAGTGAGACTCCAACTCAAAAAAAAAAAAAAAAAAAGAAAAGAAATGAAAAACCCAACCAATGTCAGTCAAAAAGACTTTTTTTCCCCTCCACCTAAAATTAGTGTAAATGCGGGTATTTGACATATTTGTAAAATTTTGACCTTTTTTTTTTCACAGTTGCAAGATGATTGCCACATTCCCAAGTGTGAAATCTACATTCCAGAAATAAACAAGCAGAAAGAGTAGCATCAGCAGACTTCTCTTGAACCTCAGTGGACAGAACTCTTTTACATGGCTACCTTGAGCTAAGAGACAAGTGCTTATCTTCTCTACTCCAAAAGTGGAGTTGAACAAGGTAAAGCAGGGATAGCAATGAGTGTTAAGAATGGTTATTATTTCATATTTTTATGTGAAGCCATGTTCTACACTTTAAGTGCCTCTTCTCAATCAGATTTTAAACTCATTTAGAGTTGATTCTACTCATTTTTGTTTTTCCCTAAAGCAGTATCTTGCAAAATGCAAAGAATTAATATTTTTAAATTATCTATTAACATTTTCAGAATAAAAATAATTACATTACCTTTTTTGTTAAGTGTGCACTCTTACAGAGAAGTATAGCTTCATTTGATAAAATCTCTTCATGATGGCCACCTTTGCTACCTGCATGATAACCACAAAATTAATTCCCTAAGTATTTTACTCAATAGATGAGAATAGAAGTATACCCAGGTCCCAAACCAAGCCTAATGTTTTAGAACTATGCAGAAAATTAGATTGTTGGTCGTATTAGTTTCCATTGCTTAATAACAAATTAGTACAATTTAGAAGCTTAAAATAACACAAATTTATTATCTTAGTTTCTGTGGGCCAGAACTCTTGTGTATGAACAGCTGGCTCCTCTGCTCTGAGTTTCATCATGCTGAAATCAAGGTGTCAGGCAGGGCTATAATCTCATCTAAGGCTGGCAGTCATCTTCTTTTTTATTTTTATTTTTATTTTAAAGAAGTCCTCTTCTAATCTTGCTGGCTGTTGGCAGAAATTACCTCCTTGATGTTACAGTGTTAAAGTCCCAGTGTTGTTGCTGGTTGATGATCAGAAACCACTCACTGGAAGTCTAAATTACCTCTGCAAAATCCTTTCTTTTTGCCAGACAACATAACCTAATCACAGGAGTGGTACCCCCTGTATAGTGTCCTGTTCACAGCCTTTACCCATTCTCAACTGGGACCAAATTGTGGAACCCTCTTAGAATTTTGACTACTACATTGATTGAACTCTAATGTTGTTATTGATGTTTCCAAGAACTGATCATAAAGCACAGAGTTTGAAAAAGCAAAAAAATAACAAGCATATTTGAGGATCTAGAGAAGCTCTCTGCTAATTTAAGAATTTACTTGAACATGAAATGTTTTAAATATAAATATAATAAGGTCAATTTTATTAAAATCCGACAGACTAACTCCATTGTCAATATTCTTAATCACAATACAACATTCTCTCAGAACCATGTGAAAACTTAGCATAGTCCTTTGTCACATAAAAATTGCTCAGTAAATGTTAGCCTAAGATTATTCAGTTTACTGATGGATTATGTTTTCTATTTGGCATCATTACATGCTTTTGAACGTCTGGTGTTTTGTTCATACATGATAAAGTAAATTCATGCAACGTAGGTAAAAATGGGCTTTGCAGATAATTACAAAATAATTTGACTTCTTGAACTTCAAAGAATGTCAAGAGAAATCAAACTGATTTCAGATTGACAATGAGTGAATAGATTTTTGTGGTAAATACAATTTTATTCAGATAATTCTTATAAGTCATTTCTTTTTTTAGGACACTGCACTGCTGTAGCAATCACATTGATGGTCAGGAATCTCTGGTGATTTTGTGAACTTTCATTATATGACACTCATTGCATCAGTTAAAATGAGATAGAAGCATAAAATTGGGATATCATTTGGGGAAAAATATCTAACTGGAGATTTACTGGTTCCTATGATTTGTACAAACATCTATGCAGGAAGAAAAAACAGCTTATTATTTATCATGGAAAAAGTCATAACTTTGGAACTTTGGTGTTCATTCTGACTCTGCCCCAACTACCTCTGAGAAATTAGACAAATCTGACCTTTTGAAAAAAATTAGAGAAAAGCTGATTTATAAACCCCATTACATTACTGATGTAATGCAATGTATTAAAGAATAATTTTCTAAATTTAATTAAATGTATATGAATACATGAACACAAACATTTTGTCATCAATTTTTAGGTTGATTTTAGACGTGCTAGATTTTTATCTTTTTGATGCACAATTGTTATAAAATTATATTTTCATTCTTTAAATATGAGATTTGATTTAAAATTCTGTATTTTACACCATATGCATATTTTAAAAATATAGGAGTGAAGTCAAGGCATTGGGTTAGAAAAAAAAAAAGACAGTCATTAAATTCTAATTTTTATCAGCAAATTTTCACCTCATTAGTCCATTTATATATTCATTGAAAGACCTATTTAAGGGAGGCTGACCATCTCAGATTGAGTATAGAATAAATAGGGTATCCTACATCTATAGGATGTATCTATTTCTTGGATACCATAAACCCTTGGCTTTTAATTTACTTAAATTATAGTACTCAAGTACTATAATTCTTTAGGTGTTGATATGAACAGTTCATAAAATTCTTTTGTTTTCTCCAACTAAAATTTTATAATTGCATCTTTTATATTTAGCTTTATTTTTATTTTAAGCTGCCATGACTATATTTTTCCAAATTGAAAAAAAAAAGGTTTATATGTTTACTTCCAGGAATTTACATAGAATAAATATCTCCTATACTATTTTTCTTATTGTTATAGAAAAAAAAAACTTTTCTTGCTACTACTAGTAATTCAGTTAGAAATATGATATTTAGAAGAAGTACACTTTGGGATTTTTTTTTTCCTCTTAATTTCTTTATGATTTTGAATTATGGAGCAACTGCGGTGCACGTGGAGAATGCAGAGGTAGGAAATTCTTAAGCTTCACGAATTAGAACTTTCAAAGTTGCTTTCTTTGACCTCTCAACAGTGTACTTCTTTTTTCGATTATGATTTCTTCTGACATTTTAATGTCCTTTGCCAAACCCTTTGTAAACCCATGGTAACATTTATCAAATGACTTGAGTTAGAAGTATTTCACTCTACTTCTACTTTAATCTCTGACTCCTTGAATCACCTTGAAAAATTAATATTCCTCCTGCTATCTGTAATGGTAAAAAAATACCAACTAACTCAGATGTTTTGAAGCTTGATTATAATTATGATTCATAATAAAGTCCACTGAGATATTTCAAGAAAAGGCATTGTACACAGACAAAATATTATTACAAAACTCTCTAGAGCTTCATTTGTACGTAATTATTTACAGACTTCAACAGAATTTTATTTCAGTGTGCCTGTGGGGTCTCTGATGTTTTTCTGACAACCAAAAGTTTTTCTCCTTACAACAAATGTTTTCTAAGCCATGGCTTTCTTGAAGAAGAAAATTGGAATAACTCAAAAAATTGTAATATATAATGTGCATGAATTTTAAACTACCTTCCTTTTATAATAAAATTGGGATGAGTTTAAGTTAAAGTTAAGTATTAAGATATCTAATACCTACATAAAGTAAGACCGCATAAATTATTTTATTTAAATCACATAATTTTAAGTTTTTATGGGGCATTAAAGAGACTAGTCCAAGTTCACTCAGATGCTCTTTTTTTACATTTCTATATGTGTAGTTTTCATTATGAGGTATAATCTAGTGTCTAAGCATCTGAGTTCTAGTGTTACATTTTTTTCCCATCCAAATCCTTGCTCTGTCACTTGTAAGCTATGTGATTTTGGGAAACATATAATATACAGTACCTTAGTGCCCCATTTATAAAATGGAGATAATAATAGCATTGTGTTAAATCAGATAAATGAGATAATATGTATAAAGCTTAATTTTTGGTACATAATAAGTACTCAACAAATGTTAGCCTTTCTTATAGGGCTGGTCATGACTCAATTTTTATATGTAAATAGTCTTTTAAAATTAAAATTAGAGTTTGCTTCCTTAAGGTGAGGTTATTTTTTTTCCTGGTTTCCTTTGTGTTTATAATTTGGATTGTTTTCTATCATAATCTTCTCTCTGTTCTGTGCTTACACTTTTTCCTTAGAGTCTCCATTCATTATATGATCTCAGTTATCATATTTATGGATGTAAATTACATTATTAAAAATGAAACTTTCATCTACACATTTATTAATAATAGTAAGTATAATAATATTTACTGAGCATATGCTGTGTGTAAGGACTATTTCCAAGTACTTTTTAAATTCAGTATTTATTTAATTACCTAAACAATATTAAGTATTATTCTCATTAACTCTACTAATAAATTTTAAAAAAACTAAGGTTAAAAGGGATTAGCTGAGGAGACTCAGAACTTATGGGACAGAACCAGGGTTTGAGCTCACATTATCTGACAATTAAACTCATTCTAAGAATCTCTCTGCATTCTATTTTCTTAAGTTTAAATTGAATGCCTCACTGTCATTTCAAAATACGCATATTAGAAATCAAGCTTACATTTGTTTCTCCCCAATATGGCCTGTTCCTAACAGACATATATTCAATATTTCTGTGATCAGCCTTGCTTGGAATTCATGGTTGTCCACTGTAACTAAAAGCCCTGCTCTGCCTTGGTAGTATTTCTAGCTTCTAAATATGTTTCCTTGAGTTACTCTACCAGTCTCCATTTTTGTGTGATTCTCACTGGCACTACCCTGGTCTAGGTAATTACTGAATTTTTGAGGAAAAAAATATCCTCAGGAATGATCAGTTTTATTGTGTTTGAGTTGCTGCCTTAACTCTTTAGGTATTCTCCTTTAACTTTAGCTTCTCCTGATTATGCTCCAACTTGCCATTTACTGACTGTGTGATATTGGCAAATTAACTTATTTCCCAGTGACCCAATTTTAAAATATGGATAATAATATCTACCTCATAAGGTTAATATGAGAATTGAATAAGCTCCTGTGCATGCAGTTTCCAATGAGGTTTCCATCATGTTCAGTTCAGTTATAAATCTCAAGTGCTTAAAATAATTCCTGATGAAACAAATAAAGTAAATATTTACTGGATGAATAAAGTACTTAATGTGTGTTAGTCTCAGTAAGTATTATTTTCACTACTGCTAGACTAAATTTTCTTAATTTAGTCTTCTAAAATGCTGGTTCCTTGTTCAATACGCTTCTAATTGCCTATAGAACAATATTCAGATTTCAAAACTTGCCATTGATAGATTGCTATAATTTGGCCCCACGATGTCTATCACATTTTGCTTTTTTCAAACAACATATTTTAACAGAGCTAGTTAGTTTTCTCTTTGTCTTGTGAGGATACTTGAGTCTTTAGTTCTTGCAGTTTACTCAACCAGGAATGTCCATCTCTTCTCTTCTTTGTATCTAGTTTTGTCTTAGTGCATCAAATTCCAGCTCAGGTCATACTTTCTCACAACCACCAAGTTTTCTGAATTGCTTCTCTGAAAACCTACAGCATGTATTTTTAAGGGTGTCACTTATCATGACACTTAAATAGTTATAAGCCTGATGAGTGTCCTTGGTTCACACCATTTCATCTAGGAGTGTGAATTATATGTCTCATAGTGCCTAGTTTAATGCTTCATATATGTGGATAGTAGGTATTTAGTAAACAGTTATTGAATTACTTTGGCACTTAATCAATTTTCTCGTTACCCAGTTTATTCCCATTGATTTTGTTGCGAAAATTGTCATTTTTTCCTCAGCCAGCACTTATCTTTTCTCATTATGTTGCCACCATGAAGTTTGGATAGGATAAATCTCACCTTCAGCTATCAGGAAAGATGTATTTTGCAAAGACTAATTAGAACTATCTTATTGTCATTGCCCCAGTGATTGGTCCAGGAATGATGAATCAGTATATCAGGTGTCAGCTAATTAGTGCCTGACAATCACCAGGTCACAAGGATCGGTAACGGGATAAGAATGTGACCCAAGTTGTTTTCATGAGAGTAAAGTCTGGCCTTTAGTATATGATTTACGTCAGTTGTTCCAAAACTTAATTTGCATCAGAATCATTTGGCGGACTTGTTAAAAATACCACTGGCCCTTTCCACAGAGTTTGTGGGGCCATGGGTGGGACCTTAAAATTTTTATTACAACAATTGTGCAGTCATTTCTGCTGCTGTTTGGAAAATCACATGATGAGAACCACTGGCTTAGATTCTTGCTGCTTAAAGTGGGATCCACCGACTAGAAGCTTTGACTTCTGATACATTTTTAGAAATGCTAGATCTTGAATTTAAAGACCTACCGAATCAGAATTTTCAATTTAGCATCTTCAGGTGATTCACATGCACATTAAATTTGAGAGGATTGGAGAAACATTCATTCTCTCACTGGCTGGCTAAGAAGCAGAGAATTCTTATTGCTGTGGGCAGTCATCCTGTTACTAAAAGTGAATCAAACCTTAAAATGAAGTTGGTGATATAGAAGGCAAAGTGGAGATATGGGAAACACTGGTGTTTGGTGAAATTGTGGAACATGGATTTACTCTTACCTGAAGCTTCTCCTAAATATAAATTGTATTCATTTTTTGATTCTTGGACCAAAATTTTTGCTTATTTTTTGAAGGCATTTTGATCAGAATTTCCATCTCTTACATTTTAAATAAACAACTATCTAGCAAGAAAAGCCTATAATTTCTTGGGTGAGGACAATTTTTTCATATTATCTTAAAGCTTATATATTTATTCTTCAATAAACTGAATATTGATATATTATTTTTAAAAAGTCAAAACTGAAATAAAAATAACATCAGCAAGAAGGCAGAATAGAAATCCTCTGGCATTATCCACAAAAATAAAGCTAGAAACGATGTCAAGACAAGCATATCACTCCTAAGTTCACCAGAATTCAGAGGAGAAGCAGAAAAACCCTTGAGCCTACAAAACTGAGAGCACCCTTGACTGGTGAGAAAAAAAATGGTCATTTCGGACAGTGTAGCTCCTCCCTCAAGCCAGCATAACACTGCTCACGGATAATTTCCCTATACCTACAGTTTCTGGAGTAAGAGTAGGGACATGGAGGTGAATGTTCTGTCTCTCAAATGGGAGTCTTCACATTAAACAGCCTATTTTGGTTCTCTCCCACAGGAACCACTGGGAACACCCGAAGGGCTGAACTGCATAGCGTGCACTAGGTTCAGAGAGGGAGGTAGGTACTGGTCCACAGTGACTGATGTGTGGATCGAGATAACAACCCTGAGCTCCAATCACCTAGGATGTCACGTTAGAGATTTGCTGGTGTCACAGTGTTTCAGGGGGCACAATTTGGGGAAAGGCCTAAATGCTTGGCTGGATTTTTCAAAAATCCCAGATGCTCACAGGGTACCTTCCCCTTGCCTAAAAACAACTAAAAGATCAGGATTAAGTTTCAGTTCCCACTTAAGTCCTCTTCAGGCTGGGAAACAATGGCAGGGTAGCAATATAGTCCTGGGGCAACATTTATTTTCCGGTGCTCACAGTTAAGTCTTCCCTAGACCAGGAAACAACACCAGTGGAGGGAATTAGTTGCTACTCTTAGAACCAGTGCTCACTGTAAGTCCTTCCCAAAACTGAAGGCAGCAACAGGCCAGTGCTTAAGTTCTGATACTAAGTAGTAAAGGTCAACCCTCCCCAAATAGCACCTCCAAAAACTAGAAGAGGTAAATGTCACCTAGAATGCACAGGTATCAGTAGAAAGACACAGGATTGTAAAAGTATAGGGAAACATGGCAACACCAAAAGAAACCAATACAACTCCAGAAATAGACCCAGAAGAACTGAAGATCTACTGAATGTTGGACAGAGATTCCAAAATAATCTTCTAAAATAAATTCAGAGAATCACAAGATAATAAGGATAGAAAACTAAATGAATTTGAAAATCAATTCTGGAAAAAATTAGGAATTTGACAAAAAATAAAAATACTCGATATAAAGAATAAAATAGCAGAGCTGAAAACTCATTGGAAAGCTTCAACAGCAAACTTGAGTGAACAGAGTAAATAATTAGTGAGCATGAATATAGAATGTATGAAACTACCCAGAGGAGAAAAAAGAAAAATGAATTTAAAAAGTGTGAAAAAAGGCCTATGAAAATTAGGGAACATCGTTAGGCAAACAAGCAAAAACTCAGCACAATAGAAACTTCCAAAAGAGTCAAGAGAGAAAAAGGCCTAGAAAGTAGATCTAAGAAAATAATAGCCAAATATTTACCAAATCTAGAGAAAGACAACACTATCCAAATATAGGGAATCTTAGAGGACACAAATAAAATTCAGCCCAAAGAGGAAATCTCCAAGGCACATTGTAATCAAATTGACAAAAATCATATACAAAGAATACTCAAGCAAGCAAATAACATATGACATTCAATGGAACCGCAATAGTGCTTTCAGTGAATTTCTCACCAGTAACTCTGCAGGCTAAGAAAGTACACTGTATATTTCTGGCAAGAATGTACATTAATACAACCATTATGAACAACATAATAAAGTTTTTCAAAAACTACAAATATTCTATATGATTCAGCAATCTCACTGTTGGGTATATAACCAAAAAAAGAAAGAGAGAGAGAGAAGAAAACAAAAAGAAAAATCAGTATATTGAAGAGATAGCTACACTCCCATGTTGACTGCAGCATTGACTATTCACAATAGCCAAGATATGAAATCAACCTAAATGTCAATGGGTGAATGAATACATATACACAATGAAATATTATTTTGTGATAAAAAGAATTAAATTCTGTCATTTGCAGCAACATGAATGAAACTGGAGGACATTATGTTAAGTGAAATAAGTAAAGCACAAAAAGAAAAATGTTGCATATTTTTACTCATATGTGGGAGATATAAAAGTTCATCTTATTGAGGTAGAGAGTACAATAATGGTTATGGTTACCATAGATTGGGAAGTTTAGTGGGGAGGGATGAATAAAAAGAGGATGTTTAATAGGTACAAAAAAACAGTGAAATGGAAAAACATAAGTTCTAGCACAGTAGGGTGACTATAGTTAATAATAATTTATTGTGTATTTCAAAATAGCTAGAGAGGAAAATATGAGATGTTTCTATCAAAATAAAATGATAAATATTTGAGGTGATAGACATCTTAATTATTTTGGTCTGATGATTACACATTGTATGTATTAAAATATCTCACACGCCCCGTAAATATGTACAATTATTATGCATCAATAAAAAAGTCAAAACTGGAATGAAAGAAGGAAATATATGGGGATAGATAATTGTCTCAGGCAATAAAGTGAGAGTTTAATGAAACACAGGGAAGGAGAGGATTAGAAAGAAATAATTTCTTGTGGTTGATGTCCCTACTGTCAGATTATTTACACAATTTTACACCTCACTTGAGAAAAAAAAATAGCATTTATAGCCATTCTTTGAGCACTTAACACATACTACACATTGTATTAAATGTTTCTTTTCTTTTATCTTATTTAATCCTCATTTATGGCAGATGATATTGAAAACAATTTTATGTAACATGTGTACCATTTCTATATTATTTGTTAGGAAAAAGAAGTTATGAGAGGATAAGTAAGTTGACTGGTCTACAACTAGCAGGATATATGAAACTAAATTATGCATAAATCTTCTCATGTTAAAACTATTTTTGATTAAGTCATAATAATAGGGAAAATAAAATGGTTCCATTCTAGACAGTTGGAAACCAGATAGTTAATCTATTTCATAGAGTTGGATATTGCTCACAGAATAAGAATAAAGACCTGGAGTTGAAAAGGTATAGCTTTTTGTTCTGGAAGGTATTCTCTTAGAAGGATAATGAAAACATTGTAAGCTAATTAGTTGTATGTATTCTTGGGTTTAAAAAATTATCAATTATACATTTAAAAATACTTTTATAGTAGGTAGAGCACGCTGATACAAGTATCTAATGACTGTCACATGTAAACAATACCATTCCACCCAATAAACCTATGAATGGTCACAGCAACAACAAAACACTAAATGTTAATGCTTAATTAATGTCTTATTTACATACAAATATTTATATATTATTTTTCAAATGTACAGTGATTAATTTGGGCCATGAATTAACAAGATAATAAGAGTTATCCTCTAATTGACACAGGAAAAGATATGGTAAAACTGAGAAATATTTTAACTGTTTATTAAGCTTTGTATGTATTCAATACTGCTGACATTAAAACCAAAGAAAAATAAATATTACTATCTTTCAGCTGGTATTTGGAAGAAGAAATTTAGGCCATTCCTTAGAAAGAAGAACCATCATCCTTTAGATAGTCTTCTTTGTGATGGTTATATTTCTGAGGGAAATTTTTTAAAAAATATAATTTATTTAAAAAGTTAACTGGAGAAAGAGGGGATTCACCTCCCCAAGGAAGGGGGCCAAAGCTTAAGAAAATATGACCTGGCCATAGCTCAAATAACACATAGCCACATCATAGGTTAGCAAGGCAGTGGAGAAAAAATCTTGTTTTACTCTATCTAGCATAATGCTTATACTATTTGAAAAAATGCTTTTGTGTGAGTATTATTTTACAGCATTAGCATTTTTATGTATTTAATTTTTGGTGGAGAAACAAATTTAGAGAGAAAAGTAAAATGTTCTGCACTATAAAAATGTTTCTTTGATCATAATTAGTAGCATATTCTTCATTATAATTTGAGAACAAGAAATACACCTACAAGAACTACATCTATTTCCTATGCATACAAGTAATTAATGAACAGTTCTAAAATACAAAGATTTTCTCTACTAAAATGATTACAAAATTGATATTATCTCAAGAGTATGTCAATGTTATGCTAGAAAATATTACAAATAAGAAATAAATTTATAAAACATGTGGCTGGAAATATTATTAAAATGCAAAGTATTTCCATTATCTTGAATATAAAGGTATCACAAATCTTTTCACACATTATGCAGTAGTAATGAATACAACCTTTCAAACACTAAAAAGAAATGTATGGCTGGATGAAAAGTCCATTTTTTAAAATACTTATTTACAAGTATTAACCAAGGAAGTGAAAGACTAGTACATGTAAAATTACAAAACAGTGGTGAAACAGATATACGGAGACACAAATAAATGGAAAAATATATACTTTTCAAGCATTGGAAGACTTATTGTTAACATATTTATATAACCCAAAGTGATCTACATATTGAATGCTACCTCCATTAACATTTCAATAGCATTTTTTAAGATCTAAAAAAAAATTCCTAAAATTCATATGAAGCTATAAAAGACCCCAAATAGTCAAAGCATCTTGAAGAAGAAAAATAAAGTTTGAGGCATCACAAGTCTCAATCTTAAAATAATTACAAAACTACAGTAATTATAATAGTATGGAATTGGCATAAAAACAGGCATATAGACTAATAGAACAAAATAGAGGGCCCAGAAGTAAATTCTCACATGAATGGTCAACTTATCGTCAAGAAGATTGCCAAGAATACACAATGAGGAAAGTAGTTTCTTCAAAAAACAACATTGGGGAAACTGGATATCCACATGCGGAATAATAAAACTGCACCCTCATCTTACACTATACACAATAAAACATTCAAAATGGATTAAAGATTTGAAAAAGATCTGACACTATACAACTCCTAGAAGAAAACGTAAGGAAAGGTCTTCTTGACATTGATCTTTGCAATAATGTTTTGGACGTGATTCCAAAAGTACAGGCAATAAAAGCAAAAGTAAGCAGGAGAGACTGAAACAGACTGAAAAGCTTCTGCACAACAAAAGAAACAACTGACAAAATTAAAAGGCAATCCAAGAATGGAAGAGAATACTTGCAACCCTATGTCTAATTAATTTATTTCCAAATATATATGAATTCCTACAACACAATAGCAAATAAAAAAAAAGAAAAACAAAAAACAATTTTTTAAAATGGGCAAAAGATTTGAATAGATAGACATTTCCCCAAAGACATTTGAGGAGGATGCCCACCCCCTGCACCAAAATGCAATTATCTATTTTTGGAGGATGAGCCCCTTGTAGTCCATTAGGAATTTGTTCCCCTGAATCAAACAGTCAGTCAAAGTTTTTGTCTGGAAGTTTTTTGAAGGTGGCATCACAGTTTGAGGAGGAAATGTCTCAAGTTGTGGCCATCATGACAAGCCCCTGCCCACACTGCATGGAGTGCTCAGCAGTTTTTGACCAAAAATGGCTCCCATGCTCTGTTCTCCTTATTCACTTGATTTCTCCCTGAGCGACTTTCTCTTGTTTTCCCATATGAAAAAAGTCCTCAGAGGAACAGATTTTGTTGATGTGAAAGAGATGAAACAAAAAACTGCAGAGACACTAAGTGGCATCAAAACTGACGAGTTTAAAAATTGTTTTGAGCAGTGGAAAAGGCATCTCAATAGATGTACTGTAGCTGGCAGACAGTACTTTAAAGGTGACTGAAGTTTAAACATGTAAGAATAAATACACAAATTTTTATAAATAAATTCTGTCTTTGGGGGTCAACCCTCATATGTCCAATCAACCACATTTTACTTACTGGCTAATGAATTCTATTTGTTATTCCTACTTCTCTGCTTTTTATCCTCCTGTCGTTACTAACATAATTATAACACTATTAACAACCAGAATCATTAATAAATATTTGCTGAAAAAATAATAAAATTCTAATAAAATCCTTTGATAACCTTAGGACAAATTTCTTATAAATAAATTCCTGGTTTTTTTGGGTCCCCCCTCATACATATTAAAAGATATTCAGCATCATTATTTATCAGGAAAATGCAAATTAAAACTATAATGTGATATAACCCCACACCTGTTAGAATGGCTATTAACAACAAAAACAAAAGCAAGGTAACAAGTGTTGGCAAGGATGTAGAGAAATTTGAACCTTGTGCACCGTTGGAAGAAATACAAATGATGCAGCCACTATAGAAAATGATGTTTAAGTTTCTTAAAAAATAAAAAATAGAACAACCATATGATCCAGCCATCTTACTTCTGAGTCAAAAAAAAATTAAATTAGGATTTCAAGCTGGGCTCGGTGGCTCAGCCTGTAATCCCGCGCCTTTGGGAGACCGAGGTGAGTGGAGAGGCCGAGGTGAGTGGATTGCCTGAGCCCGCGGGTTTGAGACCCGCCTGGGCAGCGAGACCTCATCTCTACAATAAATCAAAAAATCAGCCCGGGCGTGGTAGTGCATGCCTGTAATTCCGGCTACTTGGAAGGCTGAGGCGGAAGGAGCGCTGGAGCCCAGCAGGTGAGGCTGCGGTGGCCGGGACCGGCCACTGCACTCCAGTCTGGGCGACTGAGTGAGACTCCAACTCAAAAAAAAAAAAAAGGATTTCAAAGAGATATATGCACCCCAATTTTTATTGCAGTATTGTTCACAATAGCCAACACATGAAATCAATCTGAGGGTCCATTAATGAATGAATAGATAAAGAAAATTTTCCATTTGCAACAATATGAATGAGCCTGGAGGACATTAGGTAAGTGAAATAAGCCAGTCACAGAAGGACAAATACTGCGTGATTCTACTTATGTCAGGTAGGTTATTTGTACTAGTAAAACTCATAATAGCAGCAAATATAATAGTGGCTGCCAGGTGCTGGCGTGGAGACATATGGGAAGTTGTTGTTCAATGAGTATAAACTTTGAATTATGCTAGATAAATAGATTTTGAGATCTGCTACAAAACATAGTGCCTATAAGTTAAGACAGTATTATGACCGTCAACATTTTGTAAAGAGGATAAATCTCATTTTAAGTGTTTTTACCACAAAACAAAATAGAAGAAACAAAAACAAAGGAACTGTCAGGCAAAGTGGCTTATGTCTGTAATCCCAGCACTTTGAGAGGTCAACGTGAGAGGACTGCTTGAGCCTAGGAGTTTAAGACCAACCTGGGCAACACAGTGAGATCTCGTCTCTATAAAAGATTTAAAAAATTAGCCAGGAATAGAGGTGCACACCTGTAGTCAGAGCTACACAGGAGACTGAGGCAGAAGGATTGCCCGAGCCCAGGAGCTTGAGGCTGCGATGAGCCATGATGGCACCACTGCACTCCAGGCATGGCAACAGAGTGAGACTTCGATTCAAAAACAAGCAAACAAAACAAAGCCAAAGGACACAGAAAGCTTTGGGAGATTTTGGATATGCTTATTATCTCGATTGTGGTGATGGTATCAGGGGTGTTTGCATATGTCCAGATTTATCAAATGGCACACATTAAATATTTACAATTATTTGTATATCAATTATACCTCAATAAAGCTGTTTACATAAGAAATGTATGGCAATATTTTCTGCTGCTGTCTTTTACTACTTTTGAAAGTTTTGACAAAAGATTTGCTGGAATGGTACAGATAACTTCTATTTTTTAAATAAAAAATCATTACTTCACTAGCAGCTTACATTTTAAAAGTGTACACACATGAATATGCTATTAATATTCTGTTTTCTGAACAATTTGTATGTGAGTTCCAGACATCACACCCCCTTACCTGTAAATAGTTTTGAATATATTTTTCAAAAAGTCTATTTTAAAAAGTACGAACTCGGGAAATATAACATTACATATAAAATGAACTTTTAGCAACCATTCTATTTTTTTTTCTTTTTTAAAATTTATTTTTCCACCTTTAAATTTTTTATTTTAAAATAGTGGGGTACAATTCATGGTTATGTATACAAATATTCATTGTGCAGGTACCCTTATTGATGAGGTTTGTGCCCCCTTCCCCCGGCAGATTCCCACTACTGCCAGTCTCATCTCCCCACCTCCCAATCCCCTACAGTTTCCCACTACTGTCAATCCTTTTCTTATAGTATTATGATAGTTGTTCAAGGTCCACTTGTGAGTGAGAACATGTGATACTCAGTTCTTTGTTTCTGTGAAAGATCGCTCAGTATTACAGACTCTAATTCCATGCAGGTTGCTGTGAAGTTCATGATTTTGTTCTTCTTTATGGCTGTGTAATATTCTATTGTGTATATGTACCACATTTTTAAAATCCAGTCCTCTTTTGATGGACAGCATGGTTGGTTCCATGTTCTTGCTATTGTGAACAATGCTGTGATAAACATATGTGTGCAGGTATCTTTTTTATGGAGTGATTTGAGTTCTTCTGGATATATTCCCAGTAGCGGGATTGCAGGGTCATATGGAAGGTCGATTTTTAGAACTTAAGGGAATCGCCACACTGTGTTCCACAGAGAATGTACGAGTTTACACTCCCACCAACAGTGTATAAGTGTTCCTTTTTTGCCACATTCTCTCCAGCATCTGTTATTTTCTGAGTTATTTATGATGGCCAATCTGACTGGAGATAGGTGGTATCTCAATGTAGTTTTGATTTGCATTTCTTTGATGACTGATAAAGCTGAACATTTTTTCATGTATCTGTTGGCTGCTCGTTTATCTTCTTTTGAGAATTGTCTATTCATATCTTTTGCCCACTTTGTAATGGGGCTGTTTGTTTATGGCTGAATAAAATGTCATTATGTGCATACACCACATGTTTTTGTTTTTGTTTCATTTTTGGAGTTGGAGTTTCACTCTGTCGCCCAGGTTGGAGTGCAGTGGCACACTCATGGCCACCCCAGCATTGACCTACTGGGCTCAGGCTCTCCTTCCACCTCAGCCTTCCAAGTAGCCAGAACTACAGGTGCCTGCTACCATGCCCAGCTAATTTTTTATTTATTGTAGAGAGGAGGTCTCACCAAGTTGCCCGGGTTAGTCTCGAACCCACTCGCCTTGGCCTCCCAAAGTGCTGGGATTATAGGCTGAGCCACCAAGCCTGGCCCATATACCACATTTTAAAAATACATTCATCTGTTCATGGACACTTAGGTTGATTCCATATCTTGGCTATTGTGAATAGTGCTGTAGTAAATATGGGAGTGCCAATACTGCTTTGATATATGGACTTTCTTTCTATTGAATATATACCCAGTATTGGGTTGACTGGATCATATAGAAGTTCCATTTTTAGATTTTTGAGGAACCTTTATACTGGTTTCTATAATGGCTGTACAACTTATACATTCCCATCAACAGTGTAAGAACATTCATTCCTCTTTCTTGACCTCCTCACTGACATTTGTTATTTTTTATCTTTTTATTATAGTCATTTTACTTGAGGTAAGATGATAATTCATTGTGAGTTTGATTTGCATTTCTCTGATGATTAGTAATGTTGAAAATTTTCCATGTACCTGTAGGCAATTTGTACATCATCTTCTGAGAAATATCTATCCAGAACTTTTGCTGACTTTTTAATCAGACTATTTGGTTTTTTACAATTGAATTGTTTGAGTTGCCAAATGAACATTTTGCAAATATTTTCTCCCATTTTATAGGTTGTCTCTTTACTCTGTTGATTATTTCCTTTGTTGAGCAGAAACTTTTTTAGTTTGATGTAATCCCATTTGTCTATGTATTTTTGTTTGGTTTTGGTTGTTGTTTAGGATTAGCTAAACTTCCTAAGGTGATTTTGAGGCCTTACTAAAAAAACCCTTCCTGAGACCAATGTTCTGAAGTATTTTCCCAGTGTTTTCTTCTGGTAGTCTCATTGCTTCAGGTCTTACATTTAAAATTTTAATTCATTTTGATTTCTTTTTTTAATATGGTGAGAGATGAGAGTCTAGTTTCATTTTCTGCATATGGATATTCAGTTTTCCCAGCACTATATATTGAAGAAACTGTCCTTTTCCCAATGAATGTTTTTGGTACCTTTGCCAAATTTCAGTTGGTTGTAATGAGGAGTCTTGTTTTGTGGTCCTTTATTCTTTTTTTTCATAATCAATATTTTTTAATATGGTTTTGTGGGATACAGTTAAGGGTTAGGTATACAATTATGTTACATTCAGGCACCCTGTTGATAAGAGGTGTTTCCCCTTCCCCAGACAGATATTTGCTACTGTTAATCCCATCCCCTTCCCCTCCCATAGTTTCCCAGTACCGTCAGTCATTTTCTTATAGTATTATATTGGATGTTCAAGGTCCATTATATGAGTGAGAACATGTGATGCTCGGATCTTTGTTTCTGTGAGAAGTAACTCGGTATTATAGACTCTAGTTCCATCCAGGTTGCTGCGAAATTCATGATTTTGTTCTTTTTTATGGCTGCATAGTATTCCATTGTGTATATGTACCACATTTTTTAATCCAGTCCTCTTTTGATGGGCAGCATGGTTGTTTCCAGGTTCTTGCTATTGTGAACAATGCTGCGATAAACATCCGTGTGCAGGTATCTTTTTTATAGAGTGATCTGAGTTCTTCAGGGCATATTCCCAATAGGGGGATTGCAGGGTCAGATGGGAGGTTGATATTTAGACCTTTTAGGAATTGCCACACTGCTTTCCACAGAGGTTGCACTAGTTTACACTCCCACCAACAGTGTAGAAGTGTTCCCTTTTCACCACACCCTCTCCAGCAGCTGTTATTTTTTGAGTTGTTGATAATTGCCATTCTGACTGGAGTTAGGTGGTATCTCAGTGTGGTTTTGATTTGCATCTCCCTGATGATTAATTAGTGAGGTTGAACATTTCTTCATGTGTTTGTTGGCTGCTCGGATGTCCTCTTTTGTGAAGTGTCTGTCCATGTCTTTTGGGGTTGTCTGGTTTTTTTCTTTTCAGCACATTTTAGTTCCTTGTAGATCCAGGATGTTAAGCCTTTGTCAGACCTGGTGTTGGCAAATACTTTTTCCCAGTCTGTAGGCTGTCTCCCTGCTCTCTTGATGGCTTCTTTGATCTTGCAGAAGCTTGTCAGTTTAATAAGATCCCACTTGTCTATCTTCTCTCTTATGACCTGTGGGTTTTGGGTTTTGTTCAGGAATTGGATGCCAGTTCCGATTTCCATGAGGGTATTTCCTTCATTTTCTAGGGTTCTTATGGTTTGGGGTTTTACATTTAGTTCTCTGATCCATTTGGAGTTAACCTTTGTGCATGGGGATAGATAGGGGTCCTGTTTCAATCTTCTGCATGTGGTCAGCCAGTTTTCCCAGCACCATTTACTGAATAGGTTCTCCTCTCCCCAGTGGTAGGTGGTGGAGGCCTTGTTGAAGATGAGTTGGTTGAGAAATTGAGATTTTGCTTCTGGAATCTCAATTCTATTCCATTGATCTATATGCCTATTCCTATACCAATGCCAAGCTGTTTTGATGATTGTAGCTTTATAGTAAAGTTTGAAGTCTGGTAATGTGATACCACCTGCTTTGTTTTTTTTTTTTTTGCTGAGGATTGTTCTGGCTATTCTTGGATGTTTGTGTTTCCATATGAATTCCTGTGTTGTTTTTTCTAGGTCTGAGAAGAACGTTGT